>NC_066362.1:195489915-195789915 GCF_013377495.2 Cygnus atratus | reverse complement strand
TCAGACTCTTTGCACCATTCTACAACTATCTCAAAGGAGGTTGTAGTGGTGTAGGGATCAGTCTCTTCTCTCCAGCAACAAGTGGTAAGACAAGAGGAAATGGCCTCAAGTTGAGCAATGGGAGGGAGGGGAGGTGTAGACTGGATATTAGGAAACATTTCTTCACTTAGAAGGTTGTGAGGCACTGGAACAGGCTGCCCAAGAAAGCAGTTGAGTCACCATCCGTAGAGGTATTCAAAGGATATGTAGATATGCTGCTTAGGGACATGGTTTAGTGGTAGACTTGGCAGTGATACATTAACAGTTGGACTTGATAATTTTAGAGGTCTTATCCAACCTAAATAATTTGATGATTCTATAAAAGATTACCCCTCCATTGGGAAGCCAACCTCCAGCATATGATGGGGGGGGTGGGGGGGAGAGGGATAAAGAGAGGGAGAGAATAGTGTATTGTTCAGCTTAGAGAAGGCTATGAGAAGGTGATGTCGTTTCTGTCTTCAGTCTCCTAATGGGTAGTGATAGATGTGACAGAGTCAGACAAACCAAGGATCCTCAGCCTCTCCTCATAGGACAGCTGCACCAGCATCATACTACAACTCCACTTCCACAACAGCGCACAGTCTGTGTAAGCAGCAGTTGTGCTGTTTCCAGAAGTCACTAATGATTATTTCTCCTGTTTGCACAGACTATCCCTCTTCTCTTGTTCACTGAATTCATACCCATACAGCCCCTCTCCTCTTTCTCTGCCAAGTTATTGTTTTCTAAAAAAATATCTTTTTCTGTTTAAGTTATTAAGTATATTGACAGTCTAACAACATCAACTTTATCCCACATACTGCATTGGCAATGAAGAACTCTGTCTGGCAAGCATCAAAATAAAAACTTTTGTTTCTTTTACTTTTCAGCATGGGCTTGTCTCAGGAGGTCTGATTGCTTAGGGCTAGCAAAAGGTAGAAAATGCATATGTATAAAATGGTAATTTTCTGAGACAGCACTAACCTTTTTGGGTGTTGAATTCTCCAGGAAGAAAAAAAAAACAAATCTTCTGAAAAAATCCTACTTTATAAGATCTATAAGGTATATGATTTTTAGGCAGAAACTATTCTCTGACTTCCAGAGAGACTGTAGCCAAAAA
Organism: Cygnus atratus; assembly: GCF_013377495.2. Classification (NCBI taxonomy): domain Eukaryota; kingdom Metazoa; phylum Chordata; class Aves; order Anseriformes; family Anatidae; genus Cygnus; species Cygnus atratus. The sequence continues at coordinate 195,788,780 of NC_066362.1, read as the reverse complement.
AATGTGAAGGCATCTTGTATTCTGGAAAGTTTCACATCAAGTTGAAATTTGGCATTAGATACTAAAATTTTGCAGTATAACTATAACTATCTATCAAGCCTTTTTATTTATTTTTTATTTTTATTCTCCTACTGCATTAGTTAATTAACAGAAGTGCACAAGAGCTCTGTCTTGGCATTTTAGAGTTCACCACAGAGTTAGTCTTAATTGTTCATGAGATTTATTCTGTCCTTGCAAACCTGATTCTCCCTGGCATCATTTGGAGTTAGTGCAAAGAAAAGTGCCTATTCTGACATACTCCAAAGGAACCTCTCTCCCCTCTGATTACTGTAGGAGCTTGAGGAGATTATCCAGTGTAGGCTTAACTTAGTCTTTACATTCACCTCCATTTACATTCACAAATTAAATTATTCACAGACATCCCTTTAAAAATAGAAGCCAACACATTTTATAACCTCCTGTGACACCGAATTACACAGACTCTGCTAAGCATAAGGAATTGGTCCACACATGGTTAGCACATAATTTGCTTATGCATGAACTTGAGGTTCTTTGCAAATAGTGGGCATGGTATGAACTGGATTAAAGAGATGTTTTGTTAGATGTCCGTCAAGTTGCATCAGGCTCTTGGCTGGGACTGTGAAGGCCAAATTCAATTCTCTCCTCCAGGCTTCCTGTGAAAGAATGGTGAGACCCAGAAATTAAAATTATGTACTTACCTATCTTTCAGGTCTTGTAGTACTGAAGTACTTAGGCTCCTGAGGCTTATTTTCTTTCATGACTCAGATACTTAGAAGCTTATTTTTCATTAAATCAATTTATAATGCAGTTTGGAACACTCTAAAATTTTGGAGGTAAAGATATTTTTTCTCCAAAATCACAACAGCAAAACTATTTGATAAAACCCTGAGAAGCTTACCCTTGGTAGTCCACTTAGTCATAGTATCAGGAATTTCCCATTTCTGCTGACTAATGATGACTTACACTGCTAAGGATCACATCTTGAATTAGGACAAACATTTTAAGAAAATATAAAACTCTCAGAGTTTACCAGCAAGAAACATTCAGTTGTTCAGTTCAGTATACAAACATTAGCAGTCTTAAAATCTGCTTATGGTTCCTAAGGGGAGCCCTGTTTGCAGGGTTAGGTTTGTCTCTCACCTACTGAGATAAAACTAACCTTTTCTGTGAAGTTAATATAGTGTGATTAATAAAACAAGAGAGAAAACAAATACAAGGAAAGGCAGGGAGCATCATAGGCAATAAACAAGTAAAACAAGTGTTAGAGTAGAAAACAATAGAAGAGCTGGAGAAGAAGAAACGCCCAGATTTGGAAGAAAGGTATCTTTCTCAATTTCCTTGGCCACTGCATTTTCCTATCAAAATATTCAACCCACAGTGCACAACTAAATTTTTCATGAATTTGTAACTATTTTATGCTGAGAGAATGCAGGGAGAAATTCAAACATTGCATAATGGCAAATCAGATAAAAACAACCACCTTCCAGTGAGGTTTCTCCTTACTGTTAGAACTGTTGTATATTTGTAACTGCTGGCAATAAAATGTCAGGAATGAGAGAGAAACTTGAAAGATCCTTGATTCAACAGAGAAAAAAAAAAAAGATGGGTTTAAAAAAAAAAAAAAAGACACTGTTCCACAGTGTTATAGAGCCTAATTACTAACAAACCAGACCTTGACTGAAAGCTGAGACTTTCATCTCCTGTTTTCAGAAGGCATGAGACTGCATTTGTTGTAAGAGATAATGAGTTTGACACAGAAAGCTCAGCCTGGCTACCTTTGAGCTTGGCAGCATATGGTCTAAAACTCCACTAATGATGTGAAAGCTTGAACTTCCTATTTTACAAAAGTCTATGTTCCACCATTGGAAGAGGCTTACTTATCCAGCCATCCATGAACACTACTTAATACTGCTCTACGTTTCATGTCAATAACAAAGAGAGGCAAATTCAGTATTCAAAACTGAATTTTGAATGAGAGACAACTACTAGTGTATTGCCTGTGCAGGAGAGATATAAGCATTCAAGTATATATAGAGTTTCAACATCACAAATCACTCTTTATTTGCTAGTCTTCCTTACATATCAATTTAAGTGTACTTCCTAACATGCTTACTTAAATAACAAAGATAAATATCATGAATAATGGACTCAAAAAATCAACAAGTTCTGAATCTTATTAATTCCAGAAGCGTACTTGCTATTGAAGTCAAACATAAAAGCTAGAATTATAAAATCAAATATTTGTTGTTGTTTTTGTTATTTCAAGTTAGTATTTCAATTATTTTTAACCTCACATTTCACGAGAAAAGCCATGAATTCATTCTATGCTGTGGTTTGGGTATTAAATAATTTTCTAGAGTAACACGCTGAGTCAAATGGCAAATGGAAGCATACCAAAAAAAAAAAAAAAAAAAAAGAATTAAAATTTGGCATGTTTTATTTTATAATCTCTTTCAGTCCTTTGGAACCTGCACAGGGACTTTCTGTGAGCTATGCTGTCATATCCATAAGAGTCTCCTGGGTTTCCAACATATGGTGCCAATGTGACTCTGTCAAGTCAGTTTCACCAAATCAAAATTTTTAAGATTGCCTCATTATCTAGCTAGAAATGATTTAATAGTAATTGATTTCTGTCATAGCAGAATAATTAACCTTATCACTTACCATATGTAGTTATTTATTAAGAATATCTCACACCAGTTGCCAGAAATTACTAACTGAAACCTCATGATACTTGTAAAGAAAGAATAATTATCCCCATTTTTTAGATGGAGAAGCTGATTACATACATATACACACAAATATCTACACAGATATGTTATATACATGACAGTATAGATAAGAATATACGTAAAGAGGTCCAGATTTTCCAAACTGATTATCTAAAATATAGTAATAAACCCATGCTTAACTGTATAGCTTAATTTTCTGAGGTGCTGAAAATCTTTTATGTCACAATCCCATGAAGATGGACATGAATCTTAAATATAAATCAGGTGCAAACTGCATATGAACAACTTTACACATTCAAGTTTGGTTTTGAAAGGATGAAAAGATGTGTTGAGGAAACAAGAAAATTTAACATAGTTATAAAGCAAATATTAGACCTCTTGGTTTGAATGTTGTGGTTATAGATATTAGTTGTATGCTAGACATGTAGATTAAAGGACTTTTTGATTATATATAGATTTCAATGAGAGTTCGAAACTGATGCCTTAGAATTATCTTGATTTTTCTTTATTTAAGTTTATTTAAATAAGACATATCTCATTAAAAAGTACAAAGGAAACTCTCTGGTAGCTAATTTAGTACCTGCTAACTTCTTCAGATACACAGTGTTTTAGTACATTACTATGTAAAAAGCAGTGAAGTTGTGGACTTCATAGCCATGTTGCCTACTCATACAGTATGCTGCCCAGAAGAGGGAGGAAAACCACATACCATCCCAGAAAGTCCATGCCTAGCTTAATAATAATGAACTGTTCTCAGATTGCTAAACCTTTGATTATGTTTGAAAAACATAATCACTCATATTTAAGCTTAACATGGCAGAGTTGATTCTCACTAAGTTGTACTCTCCTGGTTTATATAGAAATATCCAGAAGAAGGACAGTGAATCCAACATAACCCAGTCTTCATTGCTTGTAGTTTTCAATCAGATTTTAAAATGTATACAGATATATATATATATACATACATATATACAAGGTTCTCAACATTTGGGGGGATACTTTTGTAAAGTGAAGCCACGGATAAACAAAGAATAATCAGAGAAGTGTGACTTCGGAAAACCATCAGTGAGGCAACTTTCTAGCAATAAAGAAGAGTTTTCAATTATATTTTCAATATTTCCTCCCTCATTAAAACAATTTGGATTAGGCACATACAGAATACAACTTATGCTCCAGTGGGACAAGGTATGTATTGTGTCTCTTTCTTTACTTTGAAAGTGCTTTAATCATTAGGAATAAAATGGAAGAAAACAATGAACCTGCAAATATATATATATATATATATATATAGTGAATAGTGATGTAGTTTACCAAAAAAGGACAGAAACCTTACTGAGTCTCAGGGTGTAAGGATTTATTCAGGTTCTGTTCAAAATAGTGAGCTCCACTGTGAAAGCAAAATGTTATGAAAGTTACAGGCCATAAAACTGGTGGTGTAAAGAACTGAAGATGATCAAATTTGGCCATTCATTCTTTTGCTGAGTAAATAGGACATTACTTTTCCCACTGGAATTATTTACACTGAGGTTTCTCAGAAAATAGGTGTGAGAATCAAAAACATTGTTAGTGGAAAAGAAAATGTTTGAATGTTTTCTGCTGAAAAATAAATAAATAAATAAATAAATAAGGTCCTGTTTAATCATTTCTTATAGACAACAAAGTTGAAAATGACCCCCTCCCCCTCCTTTTGGGGATGAGGGTGGGGATTTGTGTACAAGCCATTGTAATATCTGAAAAATAGCAAGTACATTATAATTGCTGATTTCCTTCTGCATAAGGTAATTAACAGTACTGTTAATAAGCTAGCTTTCTGCTGTGTTTTTAAGGTACAGAAAATCAAAGCAGGGTGATAGTGTCTCCTCCCAGCTAATTAACATTTCACTCCCTTATAAGACTTCGCTTTGTTTAGTAAAGCAGTCTTACCTTAGCAAAAGGACAGTTATGAGTAAGTGAGGATGTTCACTTTCATACTTGCCTCTTGGTCTGTAATGATGCACTAAGCAGACTGAGTTCAGGTTTGGATTCTGGCTTGTCTCAGTAATTATTTTATCCATACCTGTTTGTTGCCCCTGCTAAAATATTAGCTCTTTCTCTATGCTTGTGATAAAGTCAGTGTTACCCTGGTGACTTCAGAGAGAAAAGAGCAAAGCCATCAGAGGAGAGAAATGGTTTCGTTAATTGAGCCTGCTGCCTCCTAGTCTTTGTGTCAATATGAATTCAGTGTTTTGCCAAGATTTTCTAAGGAGATTAATGATTTTGGTTGCCTGATTTAAAAAAACCTTTAAAGCCTCTTGAACTTTAGGAAGCGGAAGTTATATCCCATTAAAGTGCTTCAAGCTGTCTTATGCAAAACCAAAGCTCTGAGATGTATCCAAATATGCACATATGCACGAGTACATACTCTTTCCTTTGCTATATTTGTGCATTAGCAGAGCATGAACTGGCTGCTTCCTTTTTTCCGTTTGCTAAAACTGACAGTCAGAATTGCTAGAAAGCATGTAAATTCACTCACAGCTGTAGCCTTTTTGATTGAAATTAACTGTCTTAATTTATATTCTGCAATAGAAAGATTCAAGAAGTACTACTCGTGAAAAATAACTGGCAAATAATCCACCTGCAGGATTTGATTTGGGAAAAAAAAAAAAAAAAAGAAAGAAAAAAAGAAAGAAAAAAAAAAGATGTTGAAATTCCTATCATAATTTCACACCTCTGGAAAATTTGTAATTTCTGCAGAATTTTCTCTCTACACAAATTTTCCAATCTGACAAGAAAAGGAACTTCCAGAATCCAACTTTGAGTGTTTTACTTGCTTGGTCATCAGTGTCACTGGATGCTTTATCCTGAGTGTAAAGGTTTATGACCTTTTTTTTTTTTTTTTTCCCCAAAAAAGATTTATCAGAAAAGCAGGGGTTTTAATTAAAAGCATATATAAGAAAGCTTAGTTTCATAGTTGTTTTCTGGTGCATTAAATATGTTTTATGCTAGATGTTTGTATGTGTAATTTTCATTATGTATTCTGATAAGCCTGGAAAATAAGTTCAACACAGAAATTTATCCTCATAACTAGATTTTTTGTTAGTTCCATGCTAACTGCAATCAGATTTGTAAATTTGAAAATAATTCAAACTTATAATTTAAATTCTCTAGTGACTTGTACATAGTCAAAAATCTACCTCTACTTTGCTTCAAGTATTTTTATTGAAAATAATCTTAATTTACATTTCTGCTATTTTGTTCTTGTGAATAAGCATCACAGGAAACTTATTCTGATTCTGTTAACACTTCATATTTAATTCCAGGTTTGTGTTAAATCTAATTTATTGTGACAGAACGATTTACATGCTTTTATCTAAGCACATAAATAAGTGGTTGCAGTTAAAATTCTCAGTAAGTCAGATAGATAAATATATTAATTAGTTACAAGACAGTCCATAAGAGAGCAAAATTAATAACATATGGAAGCTAGCAAAGTATGAGCTTTCAGCTGTATGACTGACTATTTGAGTTGAATTTTTTCTCTTCAATTTATTAGAGCTTTGGAGATTAGCGTTGTATTTTCATGTATGTAGACATGTTAAAACATGTTAAAAACATGTTAAAACATGTCTACGTAAACTTTAAATATCTGCGTATCTACAGATCATCAAGTCCAAACAGTATGAACCCTGTTAAATCAAAAAGCGTTTTAAAATCAAAAAGTATTTTAAAATTATACTCTTATATTTTTTGACATACATTCTCACTATTTGAATTTGGTGTTGCCATTTTGATAACATCCCAGGTACTGGGTTCAAGAGATTGACAAAAAACAGACACGTGACTATGTCTGGAAGTCAATATTTAGCTTAGATCTATGAACAATGTGAAATTCAGGGCAGTTAGGTGGAGGTTTATTACAATATTATCATTTTTCTCTTCTGATATACCAATGTTTGACTCTGCATAATTTGGTAATTTGGAGGAAATCTTTATTGATTACTTATTTTTAATAGATTTATTATCTTCTCTTAGCCTAATTTATTTCTTAAGTGACAATTGCCTTAATTTCATGCTTTACACTAATGTCACAATGCATTATTTCAAACATTGGTAATTGGTTTAATATTTCAACTAGCGTGTTCTTTTGAGATTTGAGTGAAACTCAGAGTCAACTGATCATCCATCAAGTTGCACAATTATTACCCTATAATATAGAATAACCTCGAAAGAATGATATGAAATTCAGAATATTCTATATGGAACAGGGTGGTGTAAAATGAATAGACAGGATATTTGAGGTGCAGGGTCTGACAGCTGAGAGACTATGAGAATGGTTATTTGAATGTGATAGTTTAGTCAGAAAAAAATGTTTTTTGAGAGAAAGTTTATCAAGAAAATCACAGAAATTCTGACTCCTCCCACTTGAATCCAAGGCAAAAAAATATATAAATATTGGGGAAAAATTAAGGAAACACACAATAACAGCAACAACCAGAATTCTTTAATCTGAAAACACATTTTGTTCCCTTAAAATGATCACGAAGTGGTGAGAACACTTGCTACACAGCACTCTACACTTATGCCTCCATCTTTCACCTTCCAAACTTTTTCTTTTCTTTTTTCTTTTCTTTTCTTTTCTTTTCTTTTCTTTTCTTTTCTTTTCTTTTCTTTTCTTTTCTTTTCTTTTCTTTTCTTTTCTTTTCTTTTCTTTTCTTTTCTTTTCTTTTCTTTTCTTTTCTTTTTTTCCAGTTTTCATGACAAAATGACTAAAAACAATGCAGATCTGGGCTTGTGCTATTGTATCTACCTTATATCTGGAAAACAGCTCTTTTTATTTGTATGTAGCTTGATTGACTTGTTTGGGGCTAAAGTATCATGTTTTCTGCTTTGGTGTCTCCACTGACAAAGGCAATGAGGCAATGACTGGCTTTTGCGTCTGTGAAAGCAAGGATCTAGCTTTCATCTCTTAGTGACTTAGACATACCTAGGCTTCTGGTGCTAACACTTTACTATGGAGAGAGAAAAAAGATTTAGTGGCCATTGCAGGAAGAAGCTTGGGCTGTGTCTCTGTATGTTATACTGTTTTCACTTGATAAAATGGAAATATATATATATATATGTAAATATAAATAAAAGATATATTGTGTATGTATACATATATTTGTGTTTATGTATTATGGAACTGGTGATTTCTGCTAAAAATTATTGATTGAAACATCAGTATACAGATGTTTTCTGTTTTGCAAAGAAATGTCTAAACTGCAAAAACATGTTGTTATGGTGAATGAATAATTTTGATTAGATATTGTTCAATGATACCACACTGGTTTAAAGGGACCTTGCCCTCAGGGGCTTAGAAACGAAGAAAATAATTGAGGAAGAATTACCCACTAATTTATAATTGCTTTTTATGCTTTCCAACAGTGCTTTGTAATATAATCCTCAAACGGGTCATTTCAGTATATGCTTAATTTTAAGCATTAACTCAAATCCAGTTATCAGTGGGACTGTTTTTCTGCAGACAACTAGATATTCAAACCTGTGTAAGCAGCTGGTGATCTGGACATGAGAAGAAGAGTTGAACAAGACCTACCCAACCTGTTTCCTCAGAAAACATTCAGCGTATATAGTTTTGCTGTCAAAACTGTAAATACAAGTCTTGCCATTTAGATCCCTGCTCTACGAGATTTTTTCTTATGACCTGCACACCAATACACAGTTGCTTTTTTTTTTTTTTGTTAACATTAAACTATTATTAAACAGGAATTATTAAACTATGAATGCCATCTATACAAAAGCTCCAAGTAATATTGAGACTGTCTATTAACCAGGATATACAGATGTTAAATGCATCTATTCTTCTCAAAGGGAGGAGAAAACTACCTGAATCTTTAGATGGGCACTGAACACACATGTAGCTGAGACAAAGGAAAAAAGGGACAACTCTGGTTTCTGGAGTGTGGGCTGAAATATTTTTTTATTTATTTTTTGGCATCATCCACACGGTGCTACTGCTTGTATCTAATCTGGACTTCTTGTATCTTCCTTGATCCACAACAGTTACAATTATTATATATTACAAATCACTGGCAACCACAAAACAGTCTAATCATTTCACACAAATCATTGCTGATTTTTTTACGTACTATTGCATACAAAATATCTTTGTTCAAGATATTTCTCTTGCCATACTGTTCTTTTCTGCTCAACACCACTGACAGGGCTATGTGAATGAATGAACAGCTTTGTGAGGTACTTTTCCCAAGAATAGTTCTCTGGGAACCTTTTGTGAAATTATTCTCTTAAAATGAAATTTTTTATACAAATGAATAGGCTTTAAGATAGCTCTTGAAAATAAGTCTTCTCAGGTACAACTTAGATGTCCACAGGAAATGTGAAATAAAGTCATAGACCATGGAAACTCAGAGCCTTTACCATGGTTCTTCCACACCAAAGATGAATGCTTAATTGTTGCTTAACACATTTAACTGTTTGTTATTGGGAGGCTTAGAAGATGCTAGAGGTTAAACGTGACCTGTCCATATCTAAAGTAGGGCTAGTCACGAAGCTTTGATTATTATTATTTTTTTTTTCTTCTCCCTATAATTCTCAAAATCTCTTACCCACTTACCCCCTGGGGCAACTTCTGATAAAGTGACTATATATATATATATATCAGTGAAGCAATGAAAATATATATTTTTTTAACATTTCGTGATATAGGATGAATATTTCCTGCTCCTTCTTTGCAATTCTGGCCTCAACAGTGTTTCCTCTTTTACCTTCTGCCAAGTCTCTGGATCTCCAACCATAAAATAATGATCAAAAATTTGCCTTTTTTCATAGGGGAGATGTAATGATAGACAACATAACTTGCCTGCCTTTTGAGACAGTCAGATATTGCATGCCTGTAATGTAAGACTTAGGAAACAAATATTTATTCAGAGCTCAGCGCATGGTTTGGATGATGTATGGTATGTAAGGTAAAGGTCATACAGTGAGTGATGAGCATAAGTGGATATGAAGAAAACGTAAACAGCTGATCATTCCTCATGACCTATCCACTCCATGTACTGAATAAAACAAGGTCTTACGGAAAAAAGTAAAAATGAAAAAATGTACCAGCATGGTTTTGAACAGAGGCAAAAATACATTTTGTTCATTCTCAAAGAGTTGCATTTAAAACATAAAAAAATATACCAAATGTTACGTGTATCAGTTCAGTGAAGTTACAAAATAAATGTTTTATGTGCTATTCATTGGTGTTCCAGTCCCCCTGTGAGAAAGTTAATGCTTTGCCCATTCTAGTCAAAAGGGGAGATGTAGTGAGTGGGTCCTGTGGACTGGAGCTCTTTGGGTTTGGTTCTCCTCTTCTTTCACACAAGTACCAAGTTCTGCCCACAAAGTCGGCTCCTGTCATTCACAACACAGAATTTACTCGTACTAAAACCCCATCTGTTTATAGAGTGGCTGCGATTATCAGTGTCATTTGTTCCATGTGCAAAATGTAGCTGAAAATGTAGCAATAGAAACAGCAAAGTTTAAAAAGTTTGCAATTCAGCTGAAGAGGAGTGCATCAGCCAGGAGAAGCCATTTCTGTAGCCTAAGGGATGAATTTCAGTATTCAGTTGTTAGGCCTCTTGGAACACAACAAAAAAAATGCACATATCTTTTGTAGTTAGATGGTTGTTTCTTACCTTGCTCTGCAGTTGCCACAGCTTTAGCCTTGATCCACACAGAAATTAACACATCACCTCATTTAGGTAATTTTTGTTTTGCTGTTTCTTTAGAATTTTTGAATCAATCTCAACAGAAAATACCCTGAGTGATTGGTGGTTACACCTTTATGAGAATGTTGTAATTTGACCTTCTGGATCTGCAGGTTTAGCTTTTTTTGTCATTCGTTGCTCTGTGTACATCCGGCTTTTTCGCTTTTCCAGCTTTCATGCTTGGCTGAGTTGGTGGCTCTGTCTAGATCACCCTTTTGATCATATACCTCATAGAGCTGATAGACATACATTTCCACTGGTGATTCACTCTGTGAATGTCTTATTTCATTCATTTTATGGTTATTTTATTCAGAAGACTGCAGTGATGATTACCATGTTAATGTTCTCATCCAGATAGTAATGCAGCAGGTGACTACCAGTAATTAATCATCAGAACCTTTATTCTTTTTATAACAGAGGAGCTTTTTAACACTTTACAAAAGTCACAACCTGTGAAGCCCTAAAGTGTTGGAAGAATCTGACAGACATAGCTAAGCTCTTATAGAGAATGGTGTCAAATGATGAAACTCTGATTATGAATATTTATAGGATACAACTCTCTGTGTGTATGCACGTGTTAATTGCAGGAAAGGTATTTCTTCCTACCATAAATTTTATAGATGTAATTCCCATTAAAAAATGCAGCAACTGTCATTGCATATCACCCCAATGTAGCAGTGGTGCGTTACTTTTGATAACCCATGATCTCCATTGCACATAAATTTAAGTTTTTCAGCTGTATATATACATGCTTTCTGTTGGAAAAACTGTGTACAAGCAGCCTTTTTTTTTTTTTTTTTTTTTTTTTGTTTCAGCCATATCTACATAGGCCATTAATAGCCATTCAACCAACCCCTCATTGCACTCAATAAGAATATTAATGATACACAGCTGACAGTAATGTCAGGCAGTCAATGTTTGGACATTAGCTAATATATTCCATTTCAAACTGTATGTTTAATTTACTATGACTGCAGTTTGAAGAATGAGCAGAACAACGTAACATTACAAATTTATTTTGAATGTTAAATAGTACAAAACATCCTTAAAATGGCATTGTACTATAAGTATAATAATTATGTCTATGTATTATAGTCAATAGAGACATTTAGAATAGACCTTTACTGCGTCTTCCAATCATCATAGTGGTCAATTAACATTGGCAAAGGAATCTGAAAATCTACAGCATCTAAGGAGCTTCCAGAGAATCCAACATTAGACAATGTGCAGGGTAGCAACTTGAATACTGTGGAAATATTTTTCTATTTTTAGTGGTGTTGGATATTTTCCTGGTAAGATGGCAGGAGGTTTCAGGTTCTAAAAATAAGACAAAACAAAACCCAACCAAACAAAAAAGTATTGTAATTACTAGAAGAATATGTTCGCAGCTGATTAGACAACACATGTATATTACTATTCATAGTTAGTGATCCGTGCTTCCAAGCTTTTTTTTTTTTTTTAATTTATTTATTACCCAAACCATACTGTTTGGAATAGACAATCTCTCTATTTTTCAGCTGAAGTAAAAGCTTCTTCTGTTTATTTGCACTTCTGTGCTATATTAGAAAACATAAATTGTAACATGAAATACATGTCCCACTCCTAAATATTCTAGGACTGGTTTTGGTTACTCTTAAGTTTGGGAAATTGTGGGCACAACAAAAAATCACAGGAAACTTCTTGTATATGGAGTATTTTTCTCAATTGCTTTGGGCAAAGATTGAAAGCAGAAAGAATCATGTCATTTTTAGACTTTTGGACAACAGTTGGATGTAAGGGTTTGATCCTATCAAGTGCTTAGCATCCTCTAGTATAGATAGGATTGGTAGTCCAGCATTTAAAATTTTGCTATGTCTCTTTGTATGTGTCTACCTGGTGGTAGGATTGTTGTTTGTTTTGTTTTGCTTTGCTTTGTTTTTAACGAAAAATCATCTTCCTGTGGACCCTCCCCCCCCCCCCCTTTTTTTTTTTTAACCAGACAAATTTGGTAGAAGTATGTAATTATCAAAGATTGCAGTTGGGCATCCAGAGCGGTTTAAAAAAGTGCCTAAGCATCTTAGTATATTGGAAAATCATGCCATGATACTTGCCCACATATATCTTTTGAAAGCTAATCTTTAGCCTCCATGTGTAAGATTAAGCTCACCTATCTTGAAATATCTTTCCTTAATGTGGATGTATATGTCTGAGCCAGACAGCATGGTGACTTTTTATAGTCAGGGAAGAGAAATAGCCACTTGTGGAACATGATTCATCTCATCATGACTTAGAAATCTGAAATAGTTCACATGAATTGAGCCCTAAAAATGCCTATTTGTCTACACTGTCCATGGGATTCTAGGGTGAAGGTCTGAGGCTCCTCTGGCTATATTCCTGGTTTATAAAGTTAGATAAGTAAATGTCTGAACTGCCTTGTGTAAAACTTTTTGATCAGTTTCTTAGAACCAAATGGCTTAAACAAATTATGTCCAAATCTCCTGTGAAGGCAAAATTCAGGTATGTATCCATCCCCCTTGTGCCCTCTGTGAGTTCCTTCGTCTGGAAAGTAAGTTGCCTCATTCTAGACTGCAATGAGAGCATGGGCCAGGACACAGGGTATAGACATAAATAGGGTGGCTTACAATGTGAATTCAGTGTGCATCATTTCCATACTTCAGTCTTAATCAATGACCTAGATATCATAACTTTGTTGCTTAGACTCATGGATGGTATGGAAATGCGTTTGAGGTTGTGATTCAGAAAGGTTTGCTACAGAAATGAGAAATTCTGTTATTGTTAAAGAGTGAGAGTAAACCCTGGGAATTTGTTGGCATCATGCAAGATTGTGCCCTGATCACCGCAGTGTTTCTTTATGATGTTTCACTATATAGCTTGGGAAAGTAAGAAATCAGATTTCTAGTGGTCCTTTTTTCCTGATTTCTACATTCAACATTTCTCTAAAATAGGGAAAAGGTGTCTTTTACTGCTTGAGATGCTGAATTATTTTTCCTGGCTTTGCTTTGTAAGGAATGATATTTCATTTGCCAATTACCTTAGACATCGAGCTGTGATTGTGAAGAGTCTTCTCACATTCTTATTTTCTCAAAGACGGTATTGTAAATAAAATTAGACAGCATCAGTAGCTAATTGATAGAAAGATGCTAATCTTCAAAGCTTTGACTTTGTGTTTTATAAGCAGAGGATTTGTATGAAAGATTTTTATTGATTTATTTATTTTCTAGAAAGGGTAGTTATTTTTTTATATTTTTATTGAGTATTGTGAAATCATCTGCTGACCTCTTTACCAAAAGGACTACTGATAAATTTGTTGGTCCCATTAGACGTCCTGATTTTGTTCCTTTTAGTACTAATGCAGTTGTCAGGAGGGATCAGTTACAAGCTCTAAGGTTGTTCTAAAGTGCTCCTCTGGCTAGAGAAGCAAAAAAAGAGGTAGTTACCAAAATAATAAGGGGGAGGAAGGTGAAAACAGAAGAATACAATGTATGTCTAACAGAATGGAAAAGTAAGCGAGGTCTTAGAGCAGCAAAAATCTACTCTGTAGCAATACCTTAAGACATTATCTTAAGATAAACTCAAAGCACAAGCATTTGGTTCTGCTTATTATGTCCACTGAATACAGGCTGTATGCTCTGTGTTTCCAGACACTAAAGGCAGGGTTAAAATTTGTGGAAAAGTGGCCTTGTGATTTAAGGGTGACTAATGACATAAAAAGAAAAGTCTTGATGTTCTTCAGTCCCTCAACCCTTCTGAATGTTTTATACATCTTTTTATATACCTTTCCAAAAGCTTTTACTTTGGGCTCACCCATTTCCTACTACCTACAGACCATGTCATTTCTTGCAGCCACAGCATGAAGAATCACTGCTTGTGTTACTACTGTTGAAGATAACACCTCAGATCTTCTTTGTAATCACCTCCACCTTACACAGAGATTTTGTTGAACTTCCTATCTTCCAGTACTGCTGCACCATCAGCAGGATCGTAGCAAGAGGTATAGTCAGCAATACCAGTTCCTGCTCTTTACTAGGATGTCCTCTAGTATGAAATTATTAGTTTATCGTATTAAAACAGTTGCAGGAACCCAGTCTATAGTAAGGCATTAACGAACTGATCTATTGTCTTGTTACTACTGTATTTCAAATATATCTTCCCAGCTATGTTCTCTGTTTAGAGGAATCCTGCTCAGATCTAAAGCAATGTGTAAATTCTGGCCAAATTTCTAAGTCTCTACTTTATCCTTACTCTTCCCAGTCTTTCCAGGTCCATCTATACTTCTACCTTGCTCTTTTCTGACTTTCATAACACTGCCCTCCTTGGTTTTCCATTTTTCCTTCTGGAGAGGACACTTTTATGTCTCCCAGGTCATCGGCCTTTTTTTCTAAAACCTACTCTACTATCTCTATATTCAATTTCCAGTATTTCCATTCCCTTATGATAAACTTCTCAATTACTAGCTTTTTTTCTTTTGTTTTCTCCTCATCTTCTGTTATCCAAACTGTGGTAATATTCTGCTTTTTTTTTATTATTATTATTTTCTTTTGACATCTTTCTATTCACAACTATTTTATTTGTTTCAAACCAAATCAGGTCAAGCTGAGTCTTGCAAACTGTCAGCAATTTTACTACAAGTCCTGTGCTATTTAATGTTTTACTTAAAGCTTCAGTTCCTAGAGGGAACTGAGAACAAGAAACTCCAAGCTTTTATCAAAATTACTAAATGCTTAGCCCTCAGGTTTACACAAAAACCCTAAAAACACAAAGGAAGAACATATTAAGGACTCAGATACCAGAAGGCAAATAAAAATCCAGGCTACCCTTCTTTTAATATCTTTTTCCCCTGTCCATTACTAAGAAAACTAGCCTCACAGTTGAGAAAACAGGAGAATTCCTATCTCAGAAATTTTTCCACATTGAAGTTAGAGATAAAAAAAATTCACACTAATATGAGGAACACTTGGTAACAACTAGTGCTACAGGAATAAACCTCAAAAATAAACTAAGATTATTTTTATGTGGAGCAAAGAGTATAGCAAGTATGAAAAAGCTTTCTGTAAAACCAAATTAAGATAATTCCTGTTAAATGAGATGAGCATCTTGATCACACAGGGTAATTTTGCTGAAGTGTGTGAAGCTGCTCAGCAAGCAACCTACAGCTTCGTGTAACAACTTGGGCAAAATCTGTGGATGTTGCCAGGCAGCAAAGAAGTTCACAGCTTTTCTGCAGATTTTTAAGAGCTATGTAAGCTGGACTCCATTCACATCTTTAACTTTATTGGTCCTGCAAACTTGTGAACAATCGTTACATATTTTTTTCTGCCAGTAGATGGTGATATTTATATTAACTATTTAAGTGAACTGGAAAATATACACAATTATTTCTTTCAGTATACTTTCCTTATATCCCAGATATATTTCAACAACATGAGTTGATTTCAATTACTTTGGGAGTTTATATTAAGTGCAAGCATACAATTACACCGTTGGTTTCAACATCATTGTGCCCGTTTTATTGCTCATATCATCAAGTTTTGAGCCAGCAACATTTGACCAGTTTAGATGTCTGGATTGGCTGAATATTTCCTTTGGCCTTTCATGAAATGAAAGAAGAAAACAGGGGTTTGAGAGGCTTCATTTTCTGTTATTCAGTCAGTTGTAAATGGAAACTAACACCACACGTATTCAGTGGAATTAGTGAAGTTTTTTTTTTTTTTTTTCCTGCAACTATGCCTATATGTTTGTTGTTAATGAAACTCTAAAAGCATTCTTAAAAGTGTTATAGTTAGAGTTCAAGGATGATTTAGACGGTACTTGTGAATGCTTCAAATTAAATTGCCTTTGGTCAATCCTAGCACTTTCCAAGGATGAATTATACATAACTTGCTTCAACACATGCAAGCTTATCACAGAATATTTCAAAACTCAAGACTGCTGATTTGTTTTCTCTATTGATTACATCAGGAAGATAATGTTGGAAAGTGGCATTTATCAAAAAAAATATATATATAATAAGATATATATAATAAGATATATAATAAGATATATATATAATATATATATAAGACCTTGTTTAACAAAATATTTTAGCACATTCTAAAATTTTGCATGTATGTCTTACTGACTTCAGTGGAATTATATACTTAACACTCTTTTAGCACATGCTGGAGTTCCTTAATTGTCTATGATTTGTGATCGATTGAATTCTAAACTTTTTAAATTGTGTTCCTTACTAGATAGATTATAGTTGTTGATTGAAATACTCCCAACTAAGACTGCAGTAATTTGAGTTTCACAAGGTACAACAAGCATTGCAAGAATTCATTTAGTTTATGATAAGAGCTCCTAAACACTTGTTGCTTACAAGTGCTGAACTCTCTCTTAATGTCTTGGGATACACTAAGGATAGTATTTGTAAGAGCAGTAAGAGAGCAAGGACTGAGTAATGAAGGCAGTGTCTGCATTGTGATTCTCTCATTGACTATCAATTTCTACATGCAAAAAAAGGTTTATTAAAGTACAGACCAGAGTTGACTTCTACCAAAACAATTTTCTTAGTTTCAGATTGATACCACAAGTTACCAAGGATCCATTACTCCTACCAGCTTCATATGGAATTGTGTTAGTACTTAACATAGTTAGATCAGTAACTTGGATGACTAAAACTATCTCAAGTCCTCTGCAGTTGGAACAATAAGAAAAACAACTGGATAAGCCATCTAATAACAGACTCATGAAAGCAAATGTGTTGCATGGTCAGTTAACACAATTAAATTCATGGCATATCATCCGCACTTAACTGTTGTGATTATTTGTGTTCAGAGATGTGATAGTAATTTTGCATTAAAGTATGAATGAAAAGAGCAAGTGAAGTAAAGCAGATTGAATCATAGTAGTTGAGATGATAATCTATTTGGAGACTGGTGACAACTGAGAAGGAAAACTTCAAATAACTGGCTGAATCTTGATTTCTTATGAAGGTCCAGCAAAGGACTGCAGTTTAAATTGACCAATTTATTATTTAGGGTAAGAATGAGATTCTTAAAGTTTGAAGGCTTAAAAGGCAGAAGAAGACAGAGAACTTAATGAAGAGAAGGATTTATTTCTTTGTATTTATTTATTATTTATTTATTTATTTCATCTTAAGTATTCTGCTTGTGTGTGTATATCATTTATATCAAGCAAAAGGTCATAAAAAAAAACACATGCACTTTTTTTCTGGGAGGACAATTGGAGAAATTTGGGGTTGAATGAAAGAAATGTATCGGTCTGGGAATTCTGAGACTTTTTAAAGTTCATAATTGAGTACAGACTGGGAGAAGGACTCATTGAGAGCAGCCCTGCAGAGAAGTCCTTGGGGGATCTGGTGGATGAAAAGCTTGATATGAGCTGGCAGTATATGCTTGCAGCCCAGAAGGCCAACTGTGTCCTGGAATGCATCAACAGAGGAGTGGCCAGCAGGTGGAGGGAGGAGATTGTCTCCCTCTTCTCTCCCCTTGTGAGGCTTCACTTGGAATGCTACATCCAGGCCCCCAGCACAAGAAGGATGTTGATCTGTTAGAACAGGTCCAGAGGAGGGCCATGAACATGATCAGAGAGCTGGAGCACCTCTCCTATGAAGAAAGGTTGAAAGAGATGGGGCTGTTCAGCCTGAAGAAGAGAAGGCTCCAGGGTGACCTTATGGAAGCTTTTCAATATTTAAAGAGGGCTTATAAAAAAGATGGAGAACAACTTTTTGCTCAGGCAGACAATGACATGACAAGGGGGAATGGCTTTAAACTAAAAGAGGGAAGACTTAGATTAGATGTTAGGAGGAAATTCTTCACTCAGGGAGTGGTGAGGCTCTGGAACAGGTTGCCCAGAGAAGCTGTGGATGCCCCATCCCAGCAGTTATTCAAGATCGGGTTGGATGAGCAACCTGATCTAGTGGGTGGCATCCCTGCCCATGGCAGGGATGTTGGAACTAGGTGATCTGTAAGGTCCCTTCCAACCCAAGCCATTCTATGATTCTATGATAATAGATGCAAAGAATTCAAATATATATATATATACTTATATATACATGTATATATATTAATGCAATATTATATATATTCACACAGTACTGAGATGTACGAAT
The DNA here is from genome assembly GCF_013377495.2 of Cygnus atratus. Lineage (NCBI taxonomy): Eukaryota > Metazoa > Chordata > Aves > Anseriformes > Anatidae > Cygnus > Cygnus atratus. The sequence goes on along the minus strand of NC_066362.1, from coordinate 195,770,166 downwards.
GGAGGTCAGGATAGCTATGAAAATATTCACAATTAGTTAACATTAATTCCTGCCCTGGAGAACTTAAATTCCAATTAGATGAGATGAATACTAATGAGAATATGGAGTAATTAGGGGTGTTTTTACAGTCCCTGAGTAATTTTACCCATAACTCACTGGCATTTCTTTGGAAATCTAGGTCCCCAGCCCCCTACTTAGACTTATTGCTTACTATATGGTCATGTAACTGTATTTTCCACTATAATTTTTTTTATATTTATAATTATATTATAATATGGTAATGTAGGACCTTCCCATAATGTCTTATAAGCAGTACCTGGTTGTCATTTTTTAAAAGTGAACCTGAGTGACGTGGAAGATGTCAGTTCCATGTCTGAATGTCCTCCTGGGGCTTAAAAGCCTCTGCTTTATTTCCTCCTGTATTAAAGATCCTTGTACGAAAAGATGTAGAAATCTCTTTCTGGTTCAGCCTTTTGCCATTCCTAGCAAGGATTTTTGACCACTGGCCTTAGTGTTAGTAATGTCTTTAGTTTTAAGTGCAATCTTTATGAGACTTTGCATTATAGATATAGTAAAAGTGTGTCTTAAGCATTAAGATACTCACGTTAAGTTTAACATAAATTATTACACATTGTAATTATGGAAAATAAATGCATAAAATAATTTTACAGACATAGCTTCTTGAATATTATACATATCAGAGGTTGTACCAGTTGGATCTTTTCATTCTTGATAGAAAGAAACTGACTGAAAATATGCTAAGGGCATAATTCAGATCTGCTGTTTTCCGTTCTACACCTCTATAAATTGAAGTACAAGGCTACAACAAGGGTTTCTAAACTGAAATCATATGAAAAAAATTGGCAGATGGAAAAACTGAGTACTCATGATATAATTTCCAGTCCAATATTCCCACTGTAGGGCCCTCCTTAAAAAAAAAAAAAAAAAAAAAAAAAAAAAAAAACAGATTGAGAGAGGGAGAATACGAAGGACTGTTCCTCCTAAATCCAAAAACATATTCATACAGATATTTGATAAAATTTTAGGTAAACCACTGAGCATGCCTGGCTAAGCTCTGAGGTCTTGAATTCGCTAGTTGACTTGAACTGCCCTTTGTATCAGTTACAGATCTCTTCTACCTGGTAACTGATGACAGGATGCATGGGAACAGCACAAAGCTGTGCCGGGGAGGTTCAGACTGGGCACTGGGAAAAATTTCTTTACTGTGATGATGGTCAAACACTGGAACAGGGTTCCCAGTGAGGTGGTTGATGTTCCATGCATGACAGTGTTCAAAAGGTGTTTGGGTAATGACCTCAATAATGTCCTTTAACTTCTGGTTAGCCTTGAAGCGTAACAGAAAGTTGGACTGGAAGATCTTTGAAGATCTTCCAACTATTCTACTAGATCTTCCAACTATTCTACTCTATTTTACTCCATTCTCCTGGTCTTCCAGAGTGTAACTGCTCCTGGAAGAGACCGGTTGCATTTTTGTGGCAAATGATGTTTGAGGGAGGCAGAATAAGATGAATGATTCACATCCAAAGTACGCCAATTGGTAGGTCTAAGTACCCAGACAAGTGGATATATATAATGTTATATACAGGTTCCTCTACTATGATAATCACCATGTTGATTTTGAGCACTACTATATATTAATTGATGGTTTCATCACTATAGGCTTTTTCTAAAATCACATCTAAATCACATAGATCATAAAAAGTAAAGCATGTGAAAAATATTTTTGAAACACATTAAAACATTTTACAAATATCCAGATGTAATGCATCTTAGTATAATCAAATTTTTCATCCTACTATGTAAATAAATTCTGGCTTTCCCACTCTGGTCTGTGACTCAGTATTTCTCTTTCTGAAAGTGTGCATGTGTATATGTGTGTGTGTGTGTATATATATATATATACACATACCCTTACATGTATAGTAAGTAAAGTACACTACTGAGGTTGATATAAAGAGATGGATAAGAAAAGAACCACTTAAAATATCACCAGGGATGTCAAAACAGAATCATGATATTTACTGGCTTGTTATAATTTTAATTTATGTTTTAACATTCAAAAACTTTATGGTAATAGTAGAGATGTTTTGAGTTTCATATTTCTTTCTGATTTTATACCTGAAATGTCAAATAAAGTAAAAGGTGCTGTTCTGTCTGTATTTTGACAAGTAAGAAGCAGCATGAATTAGAAGTGCTGGATAAAACCTCACCTACTTTAATTTTATGATATTTTTTTAAACAAAGCCGTACATGTGAAATCCAAGTAAGTTTTTTAAATGATTGACCATAGCAATCCATGTCGATGTTCATAATTTACACTAATATATTTATCAGTTAATCACATGAGTTAGAGTTCAGAAAAGTATTATTGTTCCCTATAGTACACTTCCAAGTAGTGACATTATATAGCAATAGCAATAGTTACTTACTGTGCCTTAAAAAAGACCCTGCTTTATTCTTCAGCTTCTATATTTCAGGACTTTTTGGAAATGACATGGTTTAAATGCATCTTGTGCATTTTTTCCCTTTGATACAATCATATGCTAAAATGTGTTCCATTCGTAGAATGGGAAATCTTATGATTTTCTTAGAATCATAGAATTCTATGATTCTATTAGCTAGATTAATTTTCTATGCAATTTTTCATCACATTCCCATTAGCACATATACATACACAAACATATAACGATGGAAAGTGTCAGGAGATATAAATAAGATTCTAACAAATGTGTTGAAGTTGCAGTGTGAGAAACATAGATGCATGATGAGGTGAGCAGCACAAGATAAAAATTTTTATTTTTCTTTTTTTAATAAGGACTGAACTAGAAAAGTGTTTTCATCGTAATAGTCAAAAGAACAGGAGGAGCACCAGTAGAGAGACTAGCATTCTGTATTTAACCACATTACCTTCTTTGTTGCAAGGGCTTCTTTACAGCAGCAAATGCAGTACAGAGATGGCAAGAGATGGCAACTATAAAATGTGGATTCCAATCCCACTTTTGCTATCGACTAATTCTCCTACCTCAGGCAGGCTTTTAACCTTTCTGATCTTCGCTCTTTTATCCTCTAAATTGTGAACATCAGTCCCCAACTTGGAGATGTGCTAGTGAGATCTCCATAAAGAAATATCTAAAACACTACAGAAATTTGAAAAAGATTCACTTAACTAAGCTGTGTCCAACTAGTCTTGCATACAGACTTTTATTATGAGTTCAATATGAGAAAGTAAAGATCAGGAGAGATTATTAAGCATTACATACACAAATCTATTTATATGTAAATTTTATAAGTACGATGCTGTATTTTTGCAATATTTAGTCTTTCTGCAAGAGGATTATTTAATTATCACACAATAATTTCAATGATACTGACTTCTAGATGTCATAAATTTCTCTGTGCAAATATGAGTATTCATGATGGTTGTAGCATTTATGTTGTCTATACTGTTTTGTTTTTTTTGGCGGAATTTTTTTGTGTCTTAATGAAAAATCAAAGAAATACAGCTGAAAAAAGAAAGAATTCATATGATATTATTCATTTCCTAATACAGCTTCATATCAACTATTTAAACATTCTGTCTTTTCTGGTATATTTCAAATGGGAAAATAGGATGAAAATCTAGGAAATTAGTAGAAGAAAACAAAAATCCCTAAAAAACAGCAATAATAATAATAACAATAATAATAACAGATGGCACCATTGTGTATAAATTGCTCTGACTGCTGGTAATAAGGCAGAAATTATACAGAAACTTTCATACTGAGTGCTAAAACCATGCAGGGGTGCCCTCTGTGAGCAGAGCCCAGCAGCTGCCCCGTATCAGATCAGAGCCAGCTCCAGATGACTCCAAAAGGGACCTGCTGCTGGCCAGAGCTGAGCCATGAGCGACACTGGGTGGGCCTCTGGGAGAGCAGATTGAAGGAAGAGGAAATCTGGCAACAGCAGCTGGGAGAGAGGGGTGAGAGCTGAGAGAGAAGCAGCCCTGCAGCCCCCAAGGTGAGTGCAGCAGGAGGGCAGGAGGTGCTCCAGGCACACAGCACAAGTTCCCCTGAGGCCCGTGGAGAGGCCCCTGATGGAGCAGGCTGTCCCCATGCAGCCCACGGGTCCCACATGGAGCATATCTCCACTCTGCAGCCCGTGGAGGAGCCCCCGGTGGAGCAGGTGGATGTGGCCTGGAGGAGGCTGCGGCCCATGGAGAGCCCCCGCAGGAGCAGGCCCTGGGCCGGAGCTGCAGCCCGTGGAGAGGAGCCCATGCAGGAGCAGGGGGTCTCGGGGGAGCTGCCGCCCGTGGAGGACCCGTGCTGGAGCAGTTCGCTCCTGGGGGATGGACCCCGTGGTATGGAGCCATGTGGGAGCAGTTCTTGAAGAGCTGCAGCCTGTGGGCAGCCCCCACAGGCTCAGTTCAGGAAGGACGGCATCCCGTGGGAGGGACCCCATGTGGAGCAGGGGCAGAGAGTGACTGTGAAGGAGCAGCAGAGACGAAGCGCCATGGACTGACTGCAGCCCCCATTCCTCATTCCCCTGCGCCGCTCGGGGAGAAGATGTAGAAGAGGTGAGGTGGGAGTAAGGTGGTTTTAGTTTGTTTTCAGTTTCTCACTGTTCAAGTCTGCTAGAGATAGGCAATAAATTATATTAATCTCCCTATATTGAGTCGGTTTTGCCCATGATGATAACTAGTGACTGATCTCCGTGTCCTTATCTCAACCCTCGAGCCCTTTCCATCGTATTTTCTCCGCTTTCCGTTTGAGGAGGGGGGTGAGAGAGTGGTTGTGGTGGAGTTTAGCTGCCCAGCAGGGTAAAACCACCACAGTAGGCAACCTCTTTTGTTGATACTGGAGCATATTTCCAAGTATCTCAACAATCTAATACATATTTTGAAAATTAATATGAACTCACTGGAAAAATAAACTCTAACAAGACAGAACGTCCAGGCTAGAGTAAGACAGACTGGTCTTGTAGACAAAGTCAGTATGGAAGTGAGTGGGAGAATAGCCTGGAGAGAAACCAGAGAATCTGGCTGCATGACTGAAAGATGTAAGGGTGCCAGTAGCAACACTGGTATAAATCCTCAGCATCAATAATATGCAAGAATAAGGAAGTAAGAAATGTCATATTCAGTTATTTAAAAACTAAAACAGATTCATTCTTGGTATCACAGAACTACGAGAAGAGGTATTTAAAAACAAGTAAAAATATCTCGAATGTGCTAATTATCTAATGTTTTATAACTATAAGGGAAACGAATAGCCATAACATAATTTAGCCAATCCAATTAAGTAGAAATAAGGATTGTCATCTTGAAAATAGTAGAACCAGGACTGTAAAGGTTTATTGGGTGCAAACTGGGGCAGCATTAAATTAGTTTTTTTTCTGATTAAATCACAAATGTAGAAACTTGGAGTGGGCAGGGTAGCATTGTCTGCACTGAGCATGTGACATGGTTTGGCTTTACTTCAGAGTCGAAATCATGGACATCAGAAATGTTTGTTTTCCCTTCTATTATATACGAGCCCATTAGAATGTGCTTTCATTTCTGAAATAGAAGAGGTACTGATGAAAGAAATGTGCAAATCCAGCTTCTGATTTTCTATTGTATGGTGAAACTCTCTAAGGAATATTTACTTGTCTAGTAGTTTTATTATTTAACAGCCTTGTCATATTTAGTCTCCCTAGGTGGCAGTTTTTTGTATGGAAATATAAACTGGAATTGTAATACTCTCCTTTTTTGATAGACCTCTCAAAAAAGAAAAAAAAAAAAAGAGGGGGTGTGGGGGGAAATCAGTATTTCCATTTCCTCTTATCATTCCTGACAACCAAGAGGGTACTAACATTTCTACACTAACTTTTTATTGTAGTTTGGATTATTCTGAATTTAGCTTTCAGCTCATTTTGGTAGCTGAAGACCTCCTCAATGGATTAATGTCTTTATATTGCCTAAAATCATTCTCAATATTGGTAATATTTAATATACTTCAACCTTCAGTTGCACACAGGTAGACAATACTCATTTATGACTAGAAAAGTATATATATTGCATGGGAAATGTATTATAAAAGTATATAGTAAAGGAAGGTATATTTGATTTAATATAAAGAATATGCTACTTATAAAAGTCTTTCTGCAATAGACTTTCCTTACTGTCTTTTTTATTTTTATTTTTATTTTTATTTTTATTTTTATTTTTACTTTTACTTTTACTTTTACTTTTACTTTTATTTTTATTTTTGTTTTTTAATGGTGGGAGTTATTTTTGTTTGTTATTATATGGTTTAATTTTTTGTTTCTGGGTTGGTTTTTTTGTTTGTTTGGTTTTTGTGTGTTTATTATTTGTCTGTATTTTGATCATAAAACATGGACAGCAGGCTGACCATGAGTCAGCAATATGCCCTTGTGGCCAAGAAGGCCAACGGTATCCCGGGGTGTGTTCGGAAGAGTGTTGCCAGCAGGTCAAGGGCATCCTCCCCCTCTGCTCAGCCCTGGTGAGGCCTCACCTGGACTATTGTGTCCAGTTCTGGGCTCCCCAGTGTGAGAGGGACATGGAGCTACTGGAGCGAGTCCAGAGGAGGGCTATGAAGATGATTAGAGGACTGGAGCACCTGTTGTATGAGGACAGGCTGAGAGAGCTGGGCCTGTTTAACCTGGAAAAGAGAAGACTGAGGGGAGACCTCATTAATGTATGTAAATATCTGATGGAAGGGTGTCGAGAGGATGGAGCCAGTCTCTTTTCAGTTGTGCCCAGCAACAGGACGAGAGGCAGCAGGCCCAAACTGGATGTTCGGTTGAATATGCAAGGGCACTTCTTTTCTGTGAGGGTGACAGAACACTGAAACAGGCTCCCCAGAGAGGTTGTGGAGTCTCCTTCTCTGGAGGTATCCCAAACCCGCCTGGATGCCATCCTGCACAATGTGCTTTAGGTGATCCTGCTCGGCAGGGGGGTTGGACAAGATGATCTTCAGAGTTCCCTTCCAGCCCTGCCTATTCTGTGATTCTGTGACAAGAGGCAATGGGGACAAACTGAAACACAGAAGGTTTTGTCTGAAAATCAGAACATTTTTTACTATGCAGGAGACTACACACTGGTACAGGTTGCCTAGAGAGATTGTGGAGAGAGATTGCGGAGTCTCCCTCCTTGAAGATCTTCAAAAGCTGGCTGGACATGGTCCTGGGCAACCTGCTCTGGGTGTCCTTGTCTGGGCTGGGGAGTTGGACCAGATGACCTGCAGAGGTTCCTTCCAAGATTCTGCCATTCCTGTAGCTCCACAATGCTAACTTTCTCTAACATCTATGCAACATTGTAATTTTGTTAGCAAATAGGGGGAATGGTTTTAAACTGAAAGATTTAGATGTTAGGAGGAAATTCTTCAGTCAGAGGTTAGTGAAGCACTGGAACAGGTTGCCCAGAGAGGTTGTGGATGCCCCATCCCTGGAGGTGTTCAAGACCAGGTTGGACAAAGCCCTGGGCAGCCTGATCTGTGGCGTCACATGGGTGGCATCCCTACCCATGGCAGGGGAGTTGGAACTGGGTGATCTTTAAGGCCCCTTCCAAGCCAAGCCATTCTATGATTCTATGAAATTATCAGCAGGTGAAATAAGGTGTAATTTGCAAAGAAGAGTTAACTTTGGGACTTCGGAATATTTATTAGACCTGAAACTAACGTCTTCTGCTAACATAATTATGACATTTCATTCTTTGGGAATTTTTGGACAAATCTTCATGAAGCTGAATATAACTTTGTCTCAGGGTACTGAGGGTTTATTTGGGAATGCAGAGTTGTCTTTAGATTTTTAATGTTTGGCATCTTAGTTGAGTTGGGATATGTTCAATAATTCGTCTTTTCTTATTTTAATGCAGTAGTATAGCTTGTTTTGTCCATTATTTATCCTGCTGGTGTTACTTTAACCCTGGATTCAGCAGAGCATTGAGATATATGCATAAATATCAACTTCATTGAAATCAATCCTGATATCATAATTTAAACTGGGGACTGATCTATTTCTTTAATTTGCTCCTAAAATTCACTATCCCTTTACAAAGCATTTTTCTATGAACTGTGCTGTTTCAGGTGTTAATGAGAAATGGATGGCCCATGACATTACTTACAGTATGAAATAATTTAGAGTTTAGGTAACTCAATTTTCAGGATAGCTTATTTTTCTCTTTTATCTGGCTGATGAGGTTCAATACTTTTTTTACTAATCTTCATTAACATCTAAGTATTTAATTTTTCTAAGTACCTACAGTCTATCTAAAAGCAATTACTTAACACTGAGCAGGATCTAAATCTATCGCTCCTCAAAAAAGCATCCAAGCTTGGTTTCCTTTTTTAAACACGGTAGCTGCATTACATAATGCTAATAAAAATTGCTTTTTGACTATCTTGAATGGCATACAGGTTTCCTATATAGCCAGATTTTATTCATAGTGAGATTTTTGGAAACTTCCTTTAAACTTTGTACTTGATATGTGGTAGTAGCTTAGGTTAAACTTGGGTCTGAGTCAGTATGTGATTACATATGTCACAGTTTAAACCCAGAAATACATCCAGAGATTTGGCCAGTAATCTGAGAACTGGGAGGTATGCACAACATGGATAGACCAGTGAGATGCAATTTAGGGTCAACGTTTAATGTTCAGAAAGTGCTGCTGATATCTAATTCCCGAGTCATAAAAAAGTGACATTTTGGTTGCCTCTATCAATGAGGTCCAAACAACCTCTGTTGTGGTTGACGCCCACAGCCACAATAATGGTGTTGTCATAATCTGGCGATGTCCTTTATACTAGCTCCTGTGTGCAAAAAATAAGCCCTTCTCTATTCCTGATGAGACCTCACTTGGTAGATGTGAACTACTGAAGGAATGGGGTATAGGTATATCTTTCTCATTGCTTTAACCATATAATTATATTCTCACTGGAGTTCATTGAATTTCAAATCCCTATCCTTGTCTGAAGCCAGATCTCCCTGATTTGAATCCAGTCTCCCATGACAGCCCCTCAGCCACTGTCAGGTGTTCTGACAATACCTCAAGGTGGCTGAATTTTGTCCATTTCATACATGTTAAAACAATGGTGTTACTGTCTTCTGGGAAGCTGGATTTCAGTATATAATCCAATGAATGTCACTCTCACCTTAACCATTCATGCTGACTTGCTTGATGGCTTTTTTGTGAATCTCTCTCTAGGCTTCTAAATCTTATCGTGTCTTCTACAAGAATGTTTGGGGTTTAAGGCTGGAGTATGACTTATTCCAAATGGAAAAGACTTTGATTTAGTCTCACTTCAGTCTCCTTGTGCTTTAGTTCTGCAATGGAAGTAGCACTATTATTTCATGGTATTAGAGACTATGAGGTGCTCAGACACTGGTGAAGCCATATAAGTTTCTTAATTAGACAGCAAGTTTTTGTCCAATCTGAAGTATATCTGATTCAAACTCAAATTTAAGGTCAAAATTAAGGTTGAATTGTACAGACGGCTGTTAAACACCACATTGGTTACATCATTTAGTTCTTGCTTTGGCAGGGTATGCACCTAAATTTAAGTCTCAATGAGTTTGATTAAATCTCGTAGGTGCTTGGGAACATTCTTGACTCCTATACTGAACAGAGACTTGAAACTGAACAGCAAAAACCTAAGCATACCCAGCAGAATTATTGGACTGTTGTTCCATAAGACTGGAAAGCTGACTTTGGCAAGAAGGCCTGTTTGCTTAATTAAATCTTCTAATAAGTAGACCTCCTTTATGACTTTTACATAACTAATAAGCTTATGTACTTCAGATGATTTTTCTTCAATATTACTGAGTAATTAACATTTAATTCTAATCAAATCCCATAATATGCTGTTATGGTTAGCACAGAGTTCCAGTTCCAGAATGCTCAGAGCAAGCTGTCTTGCTTTGCTAAACAGGTACTGCAGAACAGTTATGCTGCCCCAGAAGACTTTTCTGTGTATTCAATTAAAATACAAAGTTGTTCCCTAATTTACATAAGTAGATGTTTCATATTGGGTAAATGGTTTGTAGGTTGGGTTAGTACCTATTTCAACACCTCTATTAAAATACAGACTAAATGAAGCTGTGGATGTAATTCCTCACTCTCCCCCTCCTCAGACAGTCTAAAGCAGAGCCAAAATGCAATATGTGTACATAGCAATACCTTCATCTGGCATAAAATATTGCATAGACCACCAGAAGATCAATTTCTTTTTCCTCTGTGGTCTTTTGTGTTAAAAATGTAGATGACACTTTTTAAACCTAAATTTCTACAACTATTGCTACATAAAATATAACATTAACAGATACTTCTAGTTTCACTGAAGTCAACATGTACATTTCTGTTTAATTGATAAAGAAAGTGGGCCCAAAGTAGTTTGAAAGTAATGGATGTTTAAAAGTGTATTTGTACTGACTCAGAAGGAATTGGACATGACTGCTTCTGCCTCAGCATTGTTGTTATACAACAATACTGTATAGGCAATCATTAGTAAATACTCAGGGAGAGCCCTCCTCTTTCCCTGATTCTCCTGTGTTTCTCTTTTGTTCTTCCTTTTCTTTTTTTTTTTTTTAATTTTTGTTTTTCCTAGCATTATCTCATCCCTTTTCTGAACAGTCATTCTTGATATCTTTTTTATTTACATTGCAAATTCTTATTCAGCATATTTTGTAAAGTGATGTGTACACTTACATTTCTATCTAAGCAAAAAACAATAAAAGCAACATCTTGAAAGATTTACTGAACAAGGCAATAACACAAGAACATTTTCTTCAAAGAGGATAAAATAGTTAACATCAAAATTCTCATTTAAACTCACAAGATGATAATTCCCACAACTGTGAGAATACTGACTCCAGCGTGTATATTGTTTTAATTGTTTGCTAATTAGCAGTTCAGGAGCCAACCACATTGCTGCTTGGCATACTGCACTGTGGCACAGCTTTGGCTCCCCCTATCTCCTACACCCCATCTGTTCTTCACCTCTCTCCTTCCATTAAGCTGTGAGCAGGGGACTCTGCTGGCTCATGGATTCAAATGAGAAAGTAGATTTTCCCCAGAAGAAATCTGACCTGGCCATTCTGCAACTTTAAAGCACAGTTGAAGAAAAAAAAAAATCTTGTCTTCCCTAAAGTAATATTGCATTAAAAATTATTATTAAAATATTATTTGTAATAATTAATAAGCCACCTGAAGACCACGTCTTCAAAACTTCAGATCAGAAAGATAAGCAGACCAGACAGATGAACAAATATGTAACATCTTTGAGATAGAGATAGGGAAAAAAAAAAAGAGAGAAAAGGGGATGTAGACATGAATAATAGGTCTCAAAGTTACTGGCTAGTTTTCTTTCTTCTTTCTATAGCCACCAAGCAGTATGCACATGATAAAAGATAAAAATGACAAAATGCAAGCAGCAACTGCTGAATAAACTTTTCTGAATAAACATGAAAGATCACTGACATGAAACAGGTCCCTGCTCTCATTTCATGTCATCTAAGTCATTGTTTGAAATGCAAGCGTTTTATTTGGAGCTCAATTATTATTCTCTAAGATCATCCAAAAATCTGGCATAAACAAAGTGTATTGTGTCTTATTCCTGACCTAAAGCCTACTTTTATTTTAAAGCTCGAAATAACATAACCTGTCAGAGGTGGAGGCTTACACTGCGGTTTTTAAAATTGTATTAAAAACTCTCCCTATTACTTCCAAAAGTGTGAATTTTGTGTTCCTGGTCTTCATGATGATTTGGAAGTTTTGGACTTTGAATGAACTCTTCAAAGGGAATTACATATTGATGCATCAGAGTATAGTTTATATAAATGTGTAGTAACTGAACATGGATGTAACACCAGCACTACTTTATATTTCTTGTAAAATTATTTGCACCTTGGTTGTGCTTGGCGCGCAGACACACACACGCACACAAAAGGAACTTGGTGTCTTTTAGCTAATGGATGATTTGTTCTTTTTTACCTTTTCCAAGTATCTAAACTAAAAATAATAATAGTAAGAGTTATAAAGGTTAATGCCACAGTAAGCTGATTGCTGTCAAAACCAAAAAGATCAGGAGACCAGAGATACTGGGACCTTATTCCTTTGTGGACATGGCAACAGTTTATGGAGTTTATGCCTCTGTAACTGTGCTGCTCTTTGTAAGACTCAAGGTTCCACATCAAAAACTGAGCATAGCTCCACTTAATAGGTTAAACAGAAACCATGAATGAGGAATGCTTTTTCTAGCACCTTGAATTCTGCAGGTCTAGCTAGCTAGCCACAACAAGTTTTGTTCCTCAAATGAACTGTGTTTCAGTTATTTCAAAGATAAAGAATATGGCAATGTTGGCACTTGTCTTCTTACAACTGAAATGTAATTTACTACTGTGGATTGCACATTTATTTCTGTCCTGCCACATCTCTCAGGCAGAATTTCAGACTTATGACAGCAGTTTTATATGCACAGATGTCAGGCACCTTTAAAATCATACTTCGTAGTGCTGCAATTTTAAGATTATACTTTGTGTTGCTGATTTTTTTCTGGACTTTGCTATGTAATGTAATTATCACAATGTCCAACTACAGCTTCCAAAAGTACTTGCTAATCAGTGTTTTTGCACCTATCAGTTTGACTCTTACATTTTTTCAGGAACAACAATGTTTGGGTTTTGGCCATACACTTACAACCATCATGGTTACCATCTGTTATTTCTCCTTTTTATTTGAAAGCAGTTATCTTTTCATTTCCGGTAATGAAACTGTATAATGAAATCTGTAAAATATATCTAATTCAAGCTAATGGCCTACTCATTTGCTTGGTATGAATATTCTGTTTTTTGAAGGGCTGTAGCAAAAGAACTGTACAGAGACAGGGAGTCACCTCTCACCCTTTTACGTTGAGCATCTCAATAAGAAGCATTGCCCACATGAGGTATGGGAGACTCAGGCAATGCTCATCTCTGCAAAGTGAGGGAGCATAATGTTTTGGGAATAAAATGAAGAGAATTGTGTGTCTCTCTGGGCTCCTGGGGAATGGAAGAAAACAAGGTGAAGTGTTGAAGCTGTTCATTAAATGGAGAATGCAATTATTGCATTCTTATGCTAAAATATTACCAGGGAGAGGAACTCTTTATCAGGGAGTGTTGTGATAGGACAAGGGGTAAAGTCTTTAAACTAAGGGAGAGGAAATTTAGATTAGATATAAGTAAGAAATTCTTTACTGTGAGGGTGGTGAGCCACTGGACCAGATTGCCCTGAGAAGCTGTGGATGCCCCGTCCCTGGAAGTGTTCAAGACCAGGTTGGATGAGGCCATGAGCAACCTGGTCTGGTGGGAGGTGTCCATGCCTATGGTGTGTGTGGGAGGGTGTTGGGGGTAGAACCAGATGGTTTTTAAGCTCCTTTTGAACACAAACCATTCTATGATCCTATGAAAAATTATAAAGTTGCTTAATAGTGACCCTCTGCAGTCCTCCATGATCTCATTAATATTCAAGTAAGTTACATTAAGGGATCAAAACAAGCACTTGGTTATGAAACTATGTTGCTGGCACATACAAAAATGAGTGTAGCATTTTGTTGTGTAGTTTGCCTTGGGGGATTTATGTTTTGCATAAAATGAAATTTACTTTAAGGTCCTTCAGGGAGAGTCAAATACCTGTGACACCATCACTAATCAATTCAGGCTGCTGAATGGCTTGGGAAGGTTTGTTTACTTTGTTAGGGAGCAGAGGGTTGTTTTGTTTTAGATTTTTTTTTAATTATTATTTTTTTAAGACCTGGTTGCAGTTTGTCAAGAAATCAAAATTGGATGATCAGACATTGCACTTAAAAGTTATTTTAGTATGTTCCTCCTAGCATAGCACAAGCATTCTGCACTCACTGGAGCTGTTGCTCAGCTATTCTCCTACCTTAATCTTTGGTCCAAACCAAGGGCTTTGACACCCATTTGACACCCACTGCTAACTATATCCTACAGCATTAGCCTTACACTACTTTTCCACTGTCAGAGTCAGGTTTTATATTTAGCTTTTACTATAAGGAGAGAGCTATTCTTCCTGAGAGATTATCTCTACTTAGCCAAAGACAGAGGAAAGGCATCCAGACTGTTCCACCTACGTATATTCTTTGTTTGCAACAACATCTTCCCTGGGATACTGAAAGTTTATCTGAAATATTCAGTAGGAATTGAAAGAATGGATTGGCCGTGATTGTACTCCTTTCTCTTAGATAAATCTCAGATATGCCACTACTCTCAATAATGATTTTTTTTTTCTGCAGAGTTTCAAAAGATAGATCTTTTCCTCTTTCTTCCCTGTTCAATATATGTGTTAAACCAGCCAGCAACATCATAAAATGCTACCGGCTTAAATGCCTGCCATATGCTGATTGTGCACAGCTATTCGTGTTATCGTATCAGGAAACAGAAAACAGTATCATCCAGATTCTTGTTGCCTAGAAAAGTAAAGGGCTGGCCAAAATATCAAAATATCAGTGACTTAAGAAGGAGGTAGGTGAGGATAAAATGGACAGGAAATTTATGCAAAGTTTTCTTAAGTCTAATGATTCTGAAAGAATGAACATTTTGCATAATGTGACAACTAGACACACATTAGCAGTTGCAAGAAAGATGACATTTGATCATTTCTGTCTTTCAGGAAACTGTAAGTTCGGACATGATATATAAAGGAACATGTAGAATTGCATCTCCACATTTTTGACCATTTAATTCATTTAGTGGGGGAAAATGAAAAAAAAAAAAAAGTAAGAAAGTTCAAAAATATTGCTCTGATTAGTATTTCTAATCTCTCTAGTTTGACCCCTAATAGGGAGAAATGTCAATCAAGCTTTCAAGTAAAACACCTCCCCGTTAGTGTTTATTCCCACTGGATGTTTGACCTTTGAAAGTGGTCATAGAATCACAGAATGCTTAAGGTGGGAAGGGACCCCTGGAGGTCATCTGATCCACCCCACCACTCTAAACCCGCTGCCTGCTCAAGCAAGGACACCCAGAGCAGGTAGAGCAGGGCCATGTCCAGGCAGCTTTGGAAGATCTCCAAGGAGGGAGTCTCTATAGCCTCTCTGGGCAATCTGTTCCAATGCTCCATCACTTGCACAGTAAATAAGTTCTTCCCAGTGTTCGGACAGAACATCTTGTGTTTGTGCCCATCACCTCTTGTCCTTCTACTGAGGACCACTGAAAAGAACCTTGTTCCATCTTCTTTGCATCTTCCCTTCAGGTATTTATAGACATAGCTGAGATTCCCCACACCCCAATCCTCCTCAGGGCTGAGCAGTCCCAGTTTTCTCAGTCTCTCCTCATAGAAGAGGTGCTCCAATTCCCTTATCATCTTGGTAGCCCTCTGTTGGACTCTTTCCAGTATGTGCAGGTCTCTCTTGTACTGGGGCCCACAGAACTGGACACAGCACTCATGACCTCACCAATAGCGAGTGGAATGAAAAGATCACATCTCATCACTTGACCTGCTGATGATTCTTTGCCTAATGCAACCAAGAGCACCAATAGTTTTCCTAGAGGCAAGGAAACATTGCTGACTCATGTTCAATTTGGTGTCTATCAGGACCCCCAGGTCCTTTTCTGCAGAGCTGCTTTCCAGCTGAGTGGCACCCAGCATGTCCTGGTGCCTGAGGTTGTTCCTCCCCATGTGCAGGACTCTGCACTTCTCCTTGCTGA
The DNA here is from genome assembly GCF_013377495.2 of Cygnus atratus. Lineage (NCBI taxonomy): Eukaryota > Metazoa > Chordata > Aves > Anseriformes > Anatidae > Cygnus > Cygnus atratus. The sequence goes on along the minus strand of NC_066362.1, from coordinate 195,754,467 downwards.
ACTTCATGAGATTCTTGTCAGCTCACCTCTCCAGCCTGTTGAGGTCCCTCTGGATGGCTGCGTGACCCTCTGGTGAGTCAGTCACTCCCCCCAGTTTCATGTCGTCCATGGATTTATGGTGGGTGCACTCTACTCCATTGTGCTGATCGTTAAGATATTAGACAAGACTGGACCCAGTCTTGGTGCCAGATTCAGTCTCAATATAGATTTAGGCTGGTACCAGGAACAATGAATCACAACACTTTAAAAAATGCATTTTGAAACTAACATTACAATGGATCTCCATGAACATAAATTTTATTTTTGTACTGATTTTATATGAAAGTTATTCAGATCCTCTGCAGATAGAAATAACAAACATCCTAAACTGTATTAGGAATGGCTTGACAGAAATATAGAGGTACTTTACACTAAAAGCCTGTTTATAGTGCTGAGCTTTAGGTATAGATTTATTCAAAAAGAAATCCAACAAAGGTTTTGCACCATTTCCCTTAGAGTATACAAATTTCTTATTTGAGTAAACCTTTTCTGTGAGTAGACAAACCCTCCTCATGAAACTCAAATAAGACCTTTGCATTTGTCACAGAATTTAATTCTAACCATTTACCATGAATTAAGAATCGGATTAAGAACGAATTACTAATAATACCCAGCTGGATGGGAGGATGTAAGTGCAAAACTAGGTCATATCAACAGCTTTGATCAACGATTATGTAGATAAATGCAATAATCTAAACAGAATACCAGTGTGTAGATATTTCCCTGAATACTGTATTTGGAATGATTATAATATTGTTGCCTGTTTAATCAACTATTGTAGCCACCCAACTAACCATCTGTCCTAAACACATGCTGTATATCTGGTGCTTGGATTATAGGATCTCTGTCAAAGATTTTGTTGGTCTAGAAATACAGTGTCTAGATGAATGCTTTATTAGCAGCTGAAAGCCATACGTTTTCTGAGTTTTTCTTGCTTTCTAAAGTTTGTGGCATTCAGATCTTCTGAACAATGTATGTACCTTAAGATGAAATAATTTGTTTAGATCCAACTAGGTGGTTGCTCATCGAACAAAGCAATCTTTACAACAGTAACTGTCTTTGCCCAATCTGCTATGCAACCAAAGTGCCTTGAATTCACTTGTCCTCACAGATACTTTTGTTTGTTAATGATAAGCTTCTGATTGAAGACCAGCTTCTTCTAAATACAAAGAAATAGGGAATAGAAGTCAGTCCTGTCTCAAAAGAAAGATGGTGACTGAATATATGACTTCCTTCCAAAAAAATACAAAAATATGTACTAGTTGCCTTTATCAAAGGTCTTATTCCCAAGTAGTGGAGAAATGCAGAATAATATACTGATTTCATAAAATAAGTTCAAATGCTCAGTCACAATGAAATTGGTCAAATAAAAATGTCTAAGCGATACGTTAATCTGTTTAATCCATCGATAATGTCCCTTTTATCTGGAATGATTTTAAAAGTGTAACAGCAGTAATGATGTTTATAATCTCAACAGAACATAGTAGAAGGAGAAAAAAAAAAAAGAATAAAAGAAAAAGCATTACCATAGGAAATGAAGTATTGTTTAAGGAATAGTTTCTTCTCACAACTCAGTTTTTAAAAACAATTTTAAGAAGTTTACTATACACAGTGCTAATGCAGTCATTCAGAGCATCTTTTTAAATAGTCTTTTCTGTATTTGTCTTCCAGAATTCATTCTTATTAGTATACATACACCTTAAAAAGAATCTAAAATGTTTACTGACTGTACAATGGAAGATAATGATTTGAAATCAATTCTAGGGTTCCAATTACAGTCAATTGTGAAGATTATTTTGGAAATAAAAAGTAAAAAGAGGTAGCATAATGAGTTATTCATGGATTACAAATACTCCATCAGGAGCTCTAGTTTTATTACCATAAATCAGAAGGTAATTCCATTGCAAATGAAGAAATTATCACTGATTCATTTCCTGAAAGAGGAGGACTAGAGTGGCACCATAAAGAATCTCTTCATTGTTGACCATTGAATCCTGTTTTCTTAGTGAGCTCACCTCTGAAACTTTTTTCTTAAATTTTCCTGAGCCTCCCCAGGTTCTAGACAGGAAGACTTCCTTATTTCTTCAGAAAGTTACTAAGTGTTTGTGCTTTCAAGTCCTTTTTGTGCTTTTTTCTTCGTAAAAAATTCTGACTATAAAATCTGTGTCTACATTTTTGCTATTCCATATGGCAGCCCCAAGCACCTTTATTGTCTGGATGGCATGGACGTGCTGCCTGGATAGGAACAAATGAAAACTATTTCTGTTATGGCCCTGCTACAATTATCAGAGGGAAAAAACTCATTTTCAGGTGTAATATAGACAAGGACCTATGATTCCCAAGGATCAAAACTATTTTCTTTTTTGTGGTTTTAATGTTGTAGAGCTGGTAAAAGCAAGGTCCTATCTTGGATGTGTCTGAAGTTATTCATCAAAATACTTGAATTCTGATACTGTCGGGCATAGATCCAGTGGATTTATTAGTATGAACTTGGTCTGAGTTCAGACTGGCTAGAAAACAAAACATGATCAGCTTGTCCACAATATGGACAACTTTAGGCTCAGGGCATCCCTAAATACCACCATTTTCAGAGCAGTGATATGAACAGTGTAGATATAACTTGTATATCTCACATGGGTGTATAAGTGGATGCTGTTATATAACAATATTTTAGTATTTCATAATCAGTAATGTTTTGTTTGTTTGTTGCTTTGTTGTTGTTGTGTGGGTGGTTTGTTGTTTCTTTTTTTTAAGTGCAGTTTGATATATTCATTAAGAAGACATAAGTCTAGAGAGATTCAAAAGGTTTTTAAAAGTGAACTTGAAATCAGTGATAGCAATAACTAAATATGGACCTAGCTTAGTGAAGATCAGCACCAAATGTATAAAAAGACGTAATACCTAGACTGAAAAATAGATGGAATTAAAATTAAAAGTGATATCTACAACCTAAATTCTCATGTACTTATAGGTTTCAGTTGCCTAAGATTGTCATTGTAAAGTTCCCAGAAACCTCATTCTTATCCCATATAAGTCCAGGTGTTCTGTCTTGGGAACACTAGAATTAATGACACACAAATTGCATTACATTCCACACACACATATGTAGAGCTCTCCATTGGCAGATGCTCACAGGAAATACTTAACTCCAAGTTGCATTACCAAGTTATTAACAAACCAAAGCTTCTGTGATGGGTTATGCCGGACAGTAGTTACAATCAGCTGTTACAGCTCACAGATTGCAGAACAGCGTAGGTCAGAGGGGAGCTCTGTGACACCATCTAGTACAGCCTCCCTGCTCAGAGCAGGGTCAACTACAGCAGGTTACTCTAAACTAAACCCAGTAAGTTTTGAATATCTCAAGGAAAAGGTACTCTACTATCTCTCTGGGCAACCCTAGGGAAATTGTAGCTGGGAGCCACAAGGCAGGAGCAGTGACCTCACTGACAAGGGCACAGACTGAGAACACACAGCAAGAACAGAACAGGTCCCTAATGGTCGCTGGTGTCAGCCAAGAGTGATCACCCAGCAGGCCGGGAGAGAGAAGGCAAGTCTGAGGCCAGAAAGTCAAGTCAGAAGATTAGGATCAGTGTCAGGATCCGCAAGGTATGAGACCAGGCAAGGTAAAGTCATTTTTGTTTGTTTGTATTAAATCAAAAGTCTTACATATTTATTTAGAGCTGAATGGAAAGTTTCTTTAGGAAAGCATTCACAAGATTAAAATTCACAGAATAGATTGGTTCTAACAAAAAGAAAAATGAGAAAGTCAGAATGACTGTACAGTATCTGCGTAGTTGCCTGTCTACAACACTCTTGATAATTTCCTTTGTTTGGTGCTGAGCAATAAAATCTTAAACATTTCTATATTATTTTATTGTCCTTCTTTCCCTATTTTAAGGTGAACTAAATTCTTCTGAAATCCATCCAGCCCATACAATTACCAGTATTTTGTATCTCTCAGAATCTGGGAAGAGTAATATTCTCTTATGCTCTGATCAGACATAAACATCTACATCAGATCTATTCACTGAAGCTTTAAAATCTATAGCCAGTCTATTCCTTGTTTGTTCCCTTTATGGTCTCTTATAAGAAATAATCATTTGTAGATCACAATTCATCTCAATATAGAATAAGACAAATTACGTCTGAAAGTGATTACTTCACTCTCTTGACTATAAGGGAAGCCTAGCTGAGTAGCTCTGCTGTAGACATCTACCCTGGGTATGTCTGGGATAATCTGATACAAATTTGCACCACGGTGACTGAAACAGGCAGTAACTAATTCTTGTAGGACTTTTAACACCTTTCACAATTACATGTGATGATCAACAAAGTGAGTGGAAACCTCTGGGGAGAGGAAAGGGGTGCAATAACTGAACAGGTAGGAAAAAAATGGGATTTAGAAATATCTGATGGGTCAGAAATCAGTACTCTGAATAAATTGGGAGAAAAGTGATAGAAGAAATGTTAGAGGTCATGCTGGAGAAGTGGTAACATTGTACCCCTGACAATTGGGTAGTCATTAAACTTACTCATTCATCATTTGTATTTAATCACAGCACCTGAAGCATTAAAGTAAATGTCAAAGCAAACTTTAAAACTGAGTTAAGTGCAGATGGCTTCATGACCACCACACAGCCTGTGAGGCCAACTAGCATAGACATAAGTTTAATAGATCAATTGATTTAAATGTCACCATTTAAGATAATTAATTAAAGATAACAAGAAAACACTAAATTCCATATCTCTCATTTTATCTACTGAAATCATTGCTATCTGTGATTTTTATACATTGTAACTCTGAAGAAGCTCATAGTAGAAATATATTTTATAAAAGATAGGAAAAAATCTTTTTTTGTCTTCCAATGTTTATCTTGTTATGGATGGGCCATTTAAGACAGTATACTTCATTTCACTTACTTAGTTTCCATACGGGCATTGACATTCATAGGTGGGTAGTCCATTCAGACAGTTCTGTTGTTCATCACTAACAAGTTTGTTATATTAAAGGTAACTGCAAATAAAAAGACAACTAAGAGGCGGAAAGGACAAATAGGCTCTAAGAATGTGTAAGCAGCTATACCATGGATTGGCATGTGGCAACTGTAAAAGTATTCTATATAATACAAGGCAGTCTGTCAGCCTTGTAGGTTATCTCTTAATCAACTCCAGATATCTGAGGTTCATGAATTAATGTTCAAATCAAAATAGGACTTGGCAATGATATTTTGGTCATCAAATGTGCCACACTGGAATAAGCTTATGAAATAACTTGTTAACCAGTATCCTGGAGCAGCAAATACAGAATGCAAAAATCCTCAGTAGTCTACATCAGTCAGAGGCTAGCATTTCTGAAAGGGCTGGTCCGTAAATGATTTTTAATAACTGTAGAACACAGCTAGAAAGTGCAAACAAGAAAAAAGTAACCTTTGAAAGACAGAACATGAAGCAATAAGCCAGCAGAACTTGGGGTCATACTCTTAAATCCTGGTACTAAGTGAAATTCAGTGGTTTATGTATTCAGATCTGTTAAACTTATTAAAAAGAGAAAACATAAAAAAGCCATTCATAAGAACTGAATTTTATATATATATATATTTACGTATACTTTAAAAAAAAAAAAAAACATGTATCGGAACAGGGAAATAAAATATTCAAAGCCAGTCAAATTAGTAATGCAGAATGTAGTTACAGATTGCATTATCCTTGCTGGGAAAACTAAGGCATTCCCTTACCCTCACCACATTTATGCTCACTCACTTTCTCACAATCAGTCATTTTAATTCTGTTGTGCATTGGGACCATGCAACCAGGGATGTTCTATGTACGCTAATCCTAAATTAATCCAGGGTTCATAAAGCCCCCACTCAAAAAAAGGCAGAGGGGGGAAGAGGGAATTAGATAGGATCAATAATTTCTTTGGCTATTTCCAGTGCCCCCAGTACAACTACACATTCAGAGATTTCTGGAGTCAGTCATAAAGAACCCTGCAGCCAAAACTGTTGTGTGTGATTTCTACTGTAAACTGAGTCCTCATCCAAAATCTTACTTCTCTTTTAGTAATCTTCCAATATTTGACCATGGTCTTTTCTTTGTGGAAAAGTTTGTACCTCAGACATGAATGAAGGCTATCATACGATCAAAATTGTAGTAGCTATCATGGTTATAAATCGCAATATTATTTAGACTTTCATTCCAAAATATTTATGGTCATATTATTCATTTTGACTTAAGTTTCTTGATTACTCCAACTGTGTGCGTCCCTTTGAATATCACTTCAAATAAAATGCTCTGTAACTGAGCCAACTTGGTCGTTGTTTTCAGAATTGTCTCTTACAGTACACAAAAGAGCCATTATTTTCCACAGGAGCTGGTGTACTCACATCTATTACAAATAAATCTCTGTCTAAATCTTTTGGTATCATGAGTTCACTATCAAGTGTAAAAATATAGTGTTGATAGTCAAAATTTTCCCATACCAGTGGCAAAAAGAACTTGACCATTAATCTCACTCATTAAGTTATGGAGGCCCTAGTTGACAATTAACCAGTCCTTAAAGCATGTGGAACATTAATAATTTGTGGCAGAAAGTTCTTTATCTATCTTTATTATTTCTGTAGTCTATCACTAAGAAATTTTAAAAATAAATGAAAAACAAGAACACAAACTGAATTCATCATTATACTCTAAAACTTGACAGCTCATAGTGTAGGTGAACAAATACCTCAATTCTGTGCATTAGTACTTCTATTTTTAATAAATGGATTATTCATTTTTGTAGGAAATGTGATTTCCTTCCACAATAACAATGATGGATGGCATTTTTTCAAAAGGGCATTCCAAGCTATGGCAGATCTGCCACCTGGGAGATGATCAATAAGGAGCATCTAGTCTATAAGGAGTGTCTTTTTAAATATAATACTGCCTTTTAGATTATCTTACAGAGAGTACCGAAATAAATAAGGAAAAAATACTTGTGCATACCCTATAGTAAATTCAAAAACAAAACAAACAAAAAACAACAACAAAAAATCAGTAAGTATTTTTATTCTGCTTCATTTCTATTTATAAAAGTTTTATCATCGTAATCTCCAATATTGGTAGCACACATTTTACTTCCCCTGAGTTGTGGACAAGGTTTCTCCTTGTGAGATAAGGTAACCAGGCATATAGAATATACGAACAAGAATAAGAATAAGAATAAGAATAAGAATAAAAGAGTAAGAGTAAGAGTAAGAGTAAGAGTAAGAGTAGAATAGAATAGAATAGAATAGAATAGAATAGAATAGAATAGAATCGAATCGAATCGAATCGAATCGAATCGAATCATTATGGTTGGAAAAAACCTCAAAGATCATCTGGTCCAACCATCACCATACCACCAATATCACCCACTAAACTAAACCATGTCCCTAACCACCACGTCCAACCTTTTCTTAAACACCCCCAGGGACGGCGACTCCATCACCTCCCTGGGCAACCCATTTCAATGTTTGGCCACTTTTCTGAGAAGAAATGTCTCCTAATTCACAACCTAAACCTCCCCTGGCACAACTTGAGGCCATTCCTTCTAGTCCTATCACTGGTTATCTGTGAGAAGAGGCTGACCCCCAGCTCCCCACCACCTCCTTTCAGGTAGTTGTAGAGAGCAATAAGGTCTCCCTTGAGCCTTCTCTTCTCCAGACTAAAGAACCCCAGTTCCCTCATCTGCTCCTCGCAGGACTTGTGTTCTAGGCCTTTCACCAGCTTTGTAGCCCTTCTCTGGACATGCTGCAGGGCCTCGATGTCCTTCCTGGGACATCAGGGGTCCTTCTTGTCCTTCAGGGACCCCAAGCTGAACACAATACTCAAGGTGTGGCCTCACCAGAGCAGAGTACAGGGGGACTGTACTCCCTTCTTGGCTACCTGGGCATTCTGCCGGCTCATGTTCAGGTGAACACGGTCCTCATTAGGGCTGCAAGTTTTCTGTTTTGTTTTGTTGTTTGATTGTTTTTAATTGTTCTTAGGTAACATCTTTCATTTTTCAGAGCATTTTGCATTTAAATAATTGCTTATATATGTCGAAAAATGATAGCTGGTTCCTCGCTTCATAATTAGAAAGCAATCTAAAGCAAACTAAACTATATTGCTTTGCTTTTAGCTAGTTGCTTTCATCTATCCCAGAACAACTATGGAATTTGCAATACATGGAGAATCTAAAGAAGAATTTTGGATATTTATTTATTTAAGAAGAAATACTGTAATGAAATTTGCATTGCATTTTTTTTTTCAGCACACTGTTTTGGATGCTTATAGCTTGCCTTCTGGCCTTGAAATATATGTTCCCCTGTCTGTAGGGTATAGGGAGAGAAGAGACTGTTTATAAAGATATCAATTTGCTCTTTCAACTTTATTTAAATACAGCCAAACACATTCTTCAAAGCTTCAGGAGAGGATTTTCTGATTGTTGGCTTGCCTTTTTTATTTTTTTATTTTTTTTTATTTTTTTTTAGAGATGCAAAATTGGACAGTTGTCCAGTGGTCTTCTATTTTTTATAACCTCTTTCCTCTGAAATATTGGAAGAGTTTGAATGTTAAAGTTTTTGCAGAAGACTTAGTTTTGCAAAATAAATTCCAGTACTTTTTTTTTTTTTCTGTATTTATGTACTGTGTTCATGATATCCTATTTTGTATTTAGTTTTCATAAGTTTATTTAGGCACCTGGACATTTATGATTGTGTCTTCTCCAGACAACCAAAGATTAGAGAAAACAGTATATTTGTTTTACAGGGTTTGACACGAAGGATTAGTGCAGATTCTTAGCCAGAACAGGTCTCTGAAAATCTCATCATACATGTCTAGCTCTGAAGAGTATATAGTACATATACTTCCAGATCCAACTATGAGCAGTCATACATCGTTCAGCAGGAGTATCTGTGCTTCACAGCACATGTTCTGTTTTTAGCCTAAGAAAAGATGTTTGCTGTGAATATAATGGTGTTAACTGACGTGCTGGCCAGCAACATTCTGTGTGTGTGTGTGTGTTCAGGAATTGGTATACTGGAATCTTTCTCAACAACTTCCAGGAAATAATTTTTAAGTATTCATTGGTGAAATAGGTAACAATATCTTAGCTATTTCCTATGTATAACCAAGATAAACAAACAGAGTAGAAGAAACTATAATTCTCTTTTCTCTTTCAAACAATTAAAATAATTCTTGTTGCTTTGCTCTCAAGATATCCTGAGATGCCAAAAATGGTAGCAATGTAGCAATGGTAGCAACACTAATGAGGATTAGAAAACAATACATTTTTAATATAAACTAATTAAATAAAATGATTACTTTTTTTTTTTTTTTTTTAATAACATCTAGTGTTTTTCTGCTAGAATCAGTAGGTTCCATAACTTGAAAGTACTGTTGGTAATTAATAAAATTCAGAAATAATGTTGTGCCTAGTTACTATATAGTTTTAAAAGATGGATCATGATTATGTACAATTAATGTTTTTATGACTGTGCTGGAATATTAGAATGAAAACAATATGTGGTAGTTTCACAGTAACTTTAGAAGCCATGTTATCTAAGTATTTTCCATCTTTTTTTTCTTCCTCACTTCAAACTGTCTGGCATTAGGTTGAGGAAGAAGAAAACAAATCACTGAATATTTAAGACTGATTCCTTTTTCAAGTAGTTAGATACTGTTCACTGAATTGATAGTCAATTAAAATTATATTATTCAAATGCAGTTGCGTATATGTGCAATGAACATTTGGCTTTGTAGGGTACAATTTTATTATGAAAAATAATATTAAAGAAAACATTTGTTGTTGACATTTGCTGTATCCACACATGTAGTATTAATATTTTGTGTTGAGTAAGTTGCTTTTAAATCAGTGTCAGTCACAGCATTGTGCTGTATAGTATGTATTCAAATAATTTACACTCTGGAAAGAAAATTCCATTGATGATAAGAAATCTGAAAAGGGGCAGTTTTGCCTATTGGCTCTTCCACCCACAGACATAAACTATAGAATGTAAAGGCAGTATTACAGTGTATCTGTTTCAAGCAGATGTATATTTTGTATCACCAACAAAAATGACCATATCCGTATGCTACTGATTCTTATTTTTGTCACTCGGTAGCATAAATTATATTTAGGTAACTAAGCATATTTTAAAAACAAATGGATTTCTGCTCTTTTTTTTTTTTTTCTTAATGTTAATTTTTGTTTCATCCTCAACTAATGGGAGCTCATTGCTCTCAAGCAGCAACAGAATTGAAAAAAAATAGTAAGCTTTTAAAAATTGTGCATTCTTGCAGAAAGTTACAATTCTGTTTCTTTTGGAAGGCTGGGTTTGCAGGATGGCTGATAATGGCCATTCCCAGCCCAGACAGTCTGCCTGTTCATTATGAGTCCTGTCTGTAGCAATGAGTTTGATCAGATTGTAAATTAAGATTTACCTTTATATGCTGCTTAGATTATCCCCTTGCGTGGGATTCATGATTTAGTATTACAAGGATTGTGGAAAACATGCCAGTAATTTCTGCTATCAGTAACGTTTCCAAAGTACTAACTGTGTCAAAAAATAACATCAGAAGTTGCTGATAGCAATATTTTTTCCCATTCCCTGTATCCGTTTTGCTTCACTTGGCTTTGGATATTCCTGTAGAGACTACTCCTGTAGGGATTTGTACATACACTAGTTCAGGAGTACGAATGCAAGAATAGATTGCCTGAGGAGGTTGCAGGATCCCCATTGCTGGAGGTTTTTAAGAACAGTTTAGGTAAACTAACAATAGAAAAAGTGCAACAATATTTTATTCTGCTGTGAATTCAGCATTTTTTTCAGCTACCTGCTAGCTCTATTCTTCTCTGGTCCTGCGATGCTGTGATTTGTAGATTATTTATGGAAACAAAGTTGTGGGCATATGGAAAATGCACTTAGTCCTCATCAGCTTTACTGGCTAGGGTCTTTTCCTACCTTTGCTTCTGTGGGAAGAAAATTCTATGGCTTTACTTGGTCACTGTTTTCAGCACTTAACTATCTGTAGAATTATATGTATTTTCCTAATATCAAACCTAATCTTCTCCATTAAGCTCATTTATTCTTGTCCTGTCCCCAGTGAACATGGAAAATAATTGCTCACTGATGGAAGCTTCTTCATATTAGCATAAGATAAAATAATAAAATAATAAAATATAATGACTAACAGAGTCTATCTGGTGCCCTTGGAGATCCTGTTGGTGCAGCCTTATTTGCAGCAAGAGCCAGGAAAGGTCAAAGTCTAAAGATTTCATACACCTGCAGAAGTACTGCTTGTTATTATCAGAGGCTGGTACTACTTTAGTTATTGCTTTGAATGGAATTTGTCTTTATTATTATTATTGTTGTTGGTTTTGTTGTAATTGTAATTGGCTTTTGTGCCCACTGAACTCATGCTTATAAATTCTTTAATTTTATACACATATATCAAAAAGATCTACAATTATTTATATCTTGCTAAAATTCACCTGTCTATTGTTATATATGTCTTTATGCATAATGGCTGTCTCAATTAGGGAAGGAATGCACATTTTCAGCATATACTCACATCTTGAAAATCTCTACTAATCACTCCTGTTCAAGCACTCAAGTCTCCAAAGAATTTTGTCCCTAACATGCAGTCTTAAATCTTAATGATTTTTGCTGAAAATATAGAATCACAGAACCATATACTATCCTGAGTTCTAAGTGACCCACAAGAATTATCGAGTCCAATTCCTGGCTCCACACAGGACTAAACAAAAATCAAACTATGTCAGACAGCATTGTCCAAATGTTTCTTGAACTCCAACAGGCTCGGTGCCATGACTGCTTCCCTAGGGAGCCTGTTCCAGTGCCCAGCTACCCGCTTGGTGAAGAACTTTTTCCTAATATTCAGCCTGAATCTCCCCTGTAGCAGCTTCATGCCATTTCTTTGGGTCCCATTGTTGGTCAAAAGAGAGTGACCAAGATCAGTGCTTGCCTCTCTGCTACTCAGGAAGATATCAATATTTTTTATATTTTATATTTACCTAGAAATTATGAATATTTTCTTGTAATACTCATTAATCCGAGGTAAAAGGGAGAATTATTTTTATCATCCTATGCTTGACAGTTTTTATAAATTAGAAGACTGTCTTTATGTCTTCTTGACCTTTTTAACTAAAGAAATTTATTTTCTTCAAGCTTTTCTGCAACACATTTCCTAAGCCTTGTTTTAATCTTCTTCTTCTTCTTCTTCTTCTTCTTCTTCTATTTTATTTTATTTATTTTATTTTTCCTGTCCTTTCTATTTTTTACATCTTTAATAAAGTGTAGAGTCATAGCATAGTTTGGGTTGGAAGGGACCTTAAAGATTTTCTAGTTCCAAACCCTCTGCAGGGTGGCAGGGACACTTCCCACTAGGTTAAGTTGCTCAAAGCCCCATCCCACCTGGCTTTGAACGCTTCCAGAGATGGAGCATCCGGGAAAACTGCTTCAGTGCCTCACCATCCTCATTATGAAAAATGTCTTCCTTATATTCAACTGAAATCTACCCTCTCCCCCCAATCTAAAACAGTCCTAACAGTCCCTGGGACCTCACAAGAGTCAATTAGAATTTACATTATTGTCTGTTTTATTATGTAGATAATATTTGTAAAGATAAATCAGGTTGATTTTTTTTTTCCTGTAACTGTAAGGCATTACTGACTCATATTCAATTTGTGATCCATCAAAACTCCCACATCCTTTTGTATCGTATTGCTGCTAACCAGCTATCTTCATTCTGAATCTCTGCTTTTTTTTTTCCTCTTTTCTAGCAGCAGTACTTTGCATTTCTCTTTATTGAATTTTGTCTTGTTGATTTTTAACCATTTCTTCAATTTATCAAAGTCATTGTGAAATCCTATCCTGTCCTACAGAGTGCTAATAAACTCTTCTATCTCATAAAATCTACAAATGGTTTAAGTGTACTTCAATCACTGAGGTCAATATTAAAAAAAAAAGATGCCTTGAATAGACAGTTTATATTCTTTCTTAATAAATCATGGATAATAATTCTTTGTAAACAGAGGTATTTGAAGGCTAGTAATTTTTTGGGAAAAAAAAAGTCTTAACACGTGACTGACACCGAATAAAAGAATATCTGCTGTTATCAAAATTCAATATACCCATTTCACAAGGAATTTAAAATACCATACTTTCAGATTTCAGCTGATTTCTAGTTATATCAACTCAGCATAGGAGTTCTAATGTCACATCATCCTGTATCAAATTTAGAATTTTTTTCACTTTCTAGAGCATTTACTGCAAAGTGCTGTTGAAGGACAGGTATTGAGCTTGATGATTCTTGAACTACAAAATCTGAATTCCTGTCTGCAATGATAAGACAGAGCAACTCTGAGTGAGAACACAAGCTGAAAAAGATGGCAATACAGTGGTGTAGGATTATAGAGACCTAGCCATGTACGAATCCTACCTTGTATCAAGTGAATTTTCAGTTTATTTTTGTTTTGTTTTGTTTTGTGAGAGAAGTTATTTTATTTGTAAATGTAGCACAGCTGATGTGTGTATTGTCAAGGGACTACAGGTGTAAGACTGAGATGGTTTTTGATTGAGTTACTTTTCAGAGAAAAACTGGTCTTCAAAGCTTTTAGAGATCTTGCTATTGCAGATGGTTTTGGAAGGCAAAAAGCAAAGCATGCAGACAGTACATTAATGTATGTACACATTGCAATAGTGTCAGGAGAAGTCATGTCACAGAGGGAGAGAATCTCAGAAACACAGGCAACACAACCACTCAAATTCATTCCTTCAGGGCATTGATGTAACTCACAATTCAAGTAGGAGCTTTTTCCTTTCTCTTCTCCAGCAAATTTTCAATTTTTCAACTACTAGTTTGCTCCTTTTGACCTCATTTAAGCTGTTAGAGCTAAAAGCTGTCCCCACCTCCCTGGCCTCTTGGAAGGCACATCAAGCAGCTGAAAGAGGAATTTATTCTCAATCTTTAGAAATGTCCTGATAAACTCTAATGAACAAATCACTGAAATCACCTCTCTTATTATGTTTTTTTTTTTAATTATTTTTTTGGGAAAAAATATGAGGGAAGGGTGAAAATTAATTCAGTCTCAGCACTTTGCCCCCAGAAAACAAGCCCTACAGGCAAAATTGGAAGCAGGTACCCTCAATTCAGATATAATATAGATGGCAGAAATACTTGGATTAGAAAGCACAGGATTTTCTAAGGAACTTGAAATGTGAGTCAGCTGCAAAAATGAAAAACTTAAGAAGAGAAGAGATCTATTTTCTTTGTTGATTCAGGTGTGTTTTTTGTTGTTGTTGTTGTTGAGATCACTCACTTTACCTATCAAGCTGTTGTAGTATTTTCCACAGACTTAGGAACCAGAAATTACTATTAATGCAAGCAGTTAGGAAGAAATGTGGATGTAACCTACCTCAAGCTCACAAAATGTGCGATGATGCTAGTTGCATCACGAGGTCTGAGCTGACAATTCCCCATGAGAATCAGAGTACATTATCAGTAATTTTCACTAACATTGCCATGCATTTTCAGTATTGGAGTTGATTCACAGCCAGCACGGGATACAAGTAAAACAATGGTACTTTAGTACTGGTGCAACACACCATAACTCATTCTAGGTTGGGTAACTGAAATACCTTTCTTTTGTTAAACTCTTTTCATTACTACAATCATCTGCAGCTGCAAAACAGCCCACTGAACTTTTCAGCATCAAATAGCCTGTAGTGTACTGCAAACTGGGGTGCCACTGAAGCTCCCCATTCTGAGCAGACTACGAGCAACAAGAATGTGCTGGATTATGGCCTATTTTGTTACTCCCCATTCTCTTTCAGAAGTTATCCTAGGCTTTGATGGAGTGATACTGATAAAGCCAATGGAATAGAGTGGAGGACAATTCTGCAAATCTCCTGTTCCTTGCTGTGATGATATATAACTACAATTATACCCTGCCAAGTTTCCACAAATTGGGACTAAATTTTCATTATATAGGACACCAAACCATGACCAAAGAAGAAAGTGTATGTTTCCTTCTTGGTGGAATTAAGATTTTCTGCCTGTTTTCTAGAAGAGCATTCTGAATTTCTTTTCCTTCTGACCATGTTAGGGCATTTTAGTTCCCCTATTGTATACAGGCTATAGAAAATAAAAAACTAAAGTTCTATCTATCTATCTATCTATCTATCTATCTATTTATTTTCATCAGATGAGGAATAATGACCTGGCAGTAATTGTAATGAATGACACTGTATTGGCACAACAAACCTGTAAATTTATATATACATGGGTAGACACAAACAGCCTGAATAAAATGATCTTGAGAGTAAGTGATTTTGCTTGCTGATTAATTAACATGTAGCTATTTTAAAGTATTTGTCATGAGTCATGGTTGAATTTTTGTTTGGTTTTGTTTGTTTGTTTTAAATCACAGTAGGGTTTAAGAACCTATAAAATTTCTTTCCTTTTTTTTCCCCAAAGTTCCAATATTTCTCTCACATGCTGTACATTGTACATGTATGCCTGTGACTTTCTTGTCCTCAGGCTTAATATGAGTGTTTAAATGATTATTACTGTCCTAATTTGAAAGAAATTGCCTAAAATATTTTGGATCTTCAGGAGTCTTTGAGATTTTGCACATTGGTAAATTATCCTGGAATTCTTATGGATGATTTTTATATTCCTTCTAACTCATGGGCCTTCCTCCTCGTTGCCCATTCTTCCATCCTTGTTATTCTTAATCCACTCAATGTAGTAAACTCATGCACATTTAGACAGCAAGTAACTGGCATGCTGATTGAGAAGTATGCTTAGACCTCCATTTAATCAGACTGGGCTATCCTGGTGTGAGTAATAATCTGTTCCAGGACATGCATGTACTTCAAATTCTCTTGAAAATCCTTTCTAAAATAGGCAGAGTTGCTCAGTTCTGGCCAGTTGTTGTTTGTTTGTTTGTCTGTTTGTTTGTTTTTATATCAAGACATTCTAGTATAGTACATTTCTGTTGTTTCAAGACACAATAGCAGTTGACCCATTCATTAAAAAAGGCTTGTCCTACATGAATTAATCTAAGTTTGTCAGTGCATTGCAGTAAAGATAATGTATTACCGTTCTCATAGAATCAGATTTATATTCATTTCTACTATGAATTTAAAACAAATAAATGTTTAAATCTTTTACAGCTTAACAAACAAAAGACTACTTGTTCACATTGGGAAGATATATATCATCTCCTAGTGTGGAAGTGTATTTATTATTACTGGAGTCATCTCAATAAATGGTTATAATTATGTTGCCAGAAGAGGTAACATCCAGCCTCTCTCTCTCTCCCCCTCCACCCCCCTCTCCTTCCCTTCCTTCCTCTCTTTTTGTACCCCCCCTCCTCCCCCACCCCCATCTCATTGGAATAAATGGCTACCACTCTAGAATGTTTCAAATTTGAAAACATATGCGAATAAAGAGTTATCATGTGGGAGTCACAAAGGAAGACAGCATGCTCTGAATGAAAATAAACTTTTAGGATTTTGATCAGTTCTGCTCTACTTTTATCATTTGGTCTCATCTATTCCGTGCTGGATATCAACGCATGGGAACCCTCAAAGAAGGTTGTCTTGTTTGCTTCGTGTCTGCAAGCAGATCCTTTACTGAATTTGGAGAACTGAATTTAAGTCTACCCTTGATAAAGCTATAGTCAGAAAACATCAAAGACTTTATATGAATAAAGAATGGGATAGAGAGCAAAAGAGATATGGAGATGGAAATGAGCAAGAGAGTACTGTCTCTCACAAGAACCGTTGATCTTAGAAGACAAGAGTGGACGTTAATGTTTTATGCGCTGAAACAGGAAGAGGTTTTTTTTTTTTTTCCTGTCTCATTAAATATGAACATGACAACATTTCCAGTGGATTTACAACGAAATTGCAGAGTCACTGAAGGTTCCTCAGTGTATTTTTATTTTTTATTTTTTGGGGGGTGTGTGTTTGTTTTAATCATTTGTAAGAAACATATAAGACTGAAATACTCTGCAACTGAGTATCGAGACTCAAAAAAAAGTTGAAAATGATTCAAAAAGGAAGTGAGTAATTGTGTACATATAAAAGTACCTAAAAGAATTATCATAATTATCATAAATTTGGAAGGTATATTAAGTTTTAAATTTCAAGGTTTAAGTCAACCTCTATCAGAGATACTTACTAAGGAATGGATTATCACACTCTATTTATTTTTGTTATTCTCCTTATAACAGCTAAGGTCACCTATTAAATATTGTACTTTGCCAAATCATGAAATGGGAGATTTGTATTCCTGTGAAACAAACAGTAATATTTTCAGTTGTCTGTTTTTTCATGTGAGAACCTTAGAAAGCTATGGAATCTATAGGGTTCCCAAATGCTACTGAATGCACTTAACCTACAAAGTGCATGAACACCTATCTATATCTATACACAGATTCACATAGAGAAAAAAGGTACATATATGCACACACAAACACATGCAAGATACCCTTCCCTCTCCATATTTTTATTTTAGTAAATATATATATAACAAAAAATAATTATTAGATCATTGCAAAAATAGTATCAATACCTCTTGATGTTTTGCATACATCAATTTACGCATGCAGAAATAGAAAATTAGAGCCTGTGTAAAGAGTGGAATGAAGTAAACTTTCTGAGCTACAGTAATGAATGAATTCTGTTTCTGGTGGTATCCCTCTCTTTGATTCCATTAAGTTAAGCAAATATCCTGTGGCATGTACTGCAGACACGTTGGTGGCATATACAGACCTTTTGCATCTGGAGCAGTCGTGTTTGGCCTTATTTTCCTTCAGAATATAAGGCCTAGTTCAATTTGGAATGTATCATTTTAGGATAGTTGAGGAATGTACGGTTGTTGTCTTTTGTTTGTTTGTTTGTTTCCCCAAAGAGTGTTTACTTATTTTAAACCGACAATTTGAAAATTATCTATCCAAGAGTTAATTGAATTTGCAGCTAGGTAGATTACATAGTTACACATACAGTAGTGTATTTAACCTATCTGATGGATATTCTTGAATGAAATAATCACTTTGCTTTTAAATTGTGCATCACATTGTGTTTGAAGTTCCCCATACCGTAAGCATTATCAATTCTGATTCCAATCATAGCTTGAAGGCACTGAGAACTGTTTTCCTTTGGAGGACTTGAAAGACATATACAGCAAAGTAATGTCACTCAGGCATGAAAATGTTTTTCTGATTACTAAAGCTCTACCTCAGTGTCGTGTAAGAGAGAGCTCATGGCTGACCAAGCATCCCTATATTGTTTCTGTCAAGTAAGAGATCAGAATTTGGATTTAGTATTCATTTTTTTCAGTGAATATTGAGAGGGAATTATTTTTGATTTCTTAAGGCCAAACTTACTTTTTAGCAACTTCTTAAACAAGTACTTGAAATGCCAGTAATACAAAATTCAGTGAGGAATACCAAGGCTTTGGAATCCTTCCAAAGATACAGGTGATGCATTGAAATGATACTCAAATGAAAGAGCCCAGAGGTGAAAGAAAAGCAGAAACCAGGGATTTATCTCACCTAATCTCAGACATGTGCAGTATAGACATCAATGTCTGAGCCAAGCAGATATTGCTAATCGGATTCCTTTTGTAGACAAGGAAGAGAAACAGCTGCTTTTATAACTAGATGCATTAGATGGAATGGATTTCTTCTTTAGGATGATATCATTCCCAGCTAAGAATTGTCTTTTTTCCTCCCTTGTCTACACAGGAACATCCATTTTATTGCTTAGATGTATACATTGTAGATAGCTATATTTGGTTAAATAAATGCCACTTCAAAAAATTGCAAACAAGAGCAAAAATAAATTACTTTACAGGTATATTCATGATATTTTCTTAGTAAGAGTCAAATGCTGTTGGAATGTTGGAAATGCACAATGACAAGGTACATCTGTAAATTGTAATTAAACAAAACAAAAACGAAACACACACACACACACAAATAGGACAGGCTGTTTCTGTAAAAAACTGTTTTGCCTCTAAAGATGAAAAATCCAAAAAAAGAAATTACTAGTTAACACTTATTAATTTCCTGCTATGGAGTGCTTTACTCGCTGCTTTAAAAAATGCCCACAGATCAAAGGGGCTCCTTGCATTCATCAACATAGCAATGTTCTGGTGTGTAAAAAGAAGGAACAGCTCAGATGAGCAACAAAGAACAAAAGAACAGTATTATCAGAAGCTTGTCAGCAGTGGGTAAAGCTAAAGGAGCAAGTTTGAAGCCTGAAAAGAAAGCAGCACATATCTTTCAAAGTGGTCAGAAAAGAAGCCGTGAAATTCCATCCAGGCTTACACATTTATGATTATAAAGTGACTTTCCCAAACTCCATTCAGTAGAAATAACAATAATAAGCACAGATGTCTAACGCAACCAACATAATATTTATATGCATTTTATTTATATGTAGTGCAAATACTGTATATATCACAGCTCTTATCATGTTGCTCCTTCTTCTGCAAGAGATACATGCCTACACTCAGTGTCATTGTTCTTCTCTGTGTTTCTTTTTTTCTGTAAGAAGAGAGGCTAGTGCCTAGTTGAGGTAAAATAACCAAATGAGTCTGCAACATTGATTATTAGTATGGAGGCATCAACATGTGCTCTGGATTGGTCATTATTTTAATTATTTTGCAAACATTTTAAGTTCCCTTTTTTATTACTGCTTGTAATAATTTGCAAAGAAATCTTAACTTACTTTTCAAAAATGATGTTCAGGCCAATTTCTTCAGTTTAACTTTTAATCTGAAACATTTAGTTTTCCTTTCTGTCAGTTCTGTGATGATGTGAAATCTTTACCAGACCTCCCAAAATGTAAGTAGTGTGGTCTCATTGCCAAATTTTTCCTCTTTGCTCTCTGATAAGAGTGTAAAATATATAAAATAAGATAAATTAACATACTCATTCTGAGACTTTAAGATTGTTGACCTTTATCACAGGGAAACCCAGTTGTTCAGTCAGTCTTTGACTTTTTGCTCCCAGACAGCCTTTAATCCATGACAATACTGCCTTGGCTCCCAAGCTTAATTAGCTCATTTAGGGCTCTCTCTCAGGAAAGATCTTGACAAAGACCTCTTGAAAATGTTTCTTCTCTGTTCTTTGCTTTCCTGTTACACACAAAGAAATCTAGCACTGAAAAATAACACTGTAACAGAGACAGAAATAGAAGAAATTTCTCAAATTCAAGGTTAACTACCTAATCAGTAGGTATCATCCTTACCTTGGAGTTTCCAGCTTTAGAGACTGAATTTCTCACATTAATTGCTTCTACTCTTGATAGTATTTTTTTTAGCTTTAGCATTGCAACTAAATGCAAGGAGCTACCAACTTTTATGAAAAACTTTGACACTGGGATATAAAATTGTGGTGGAACCAGTACTACTTACTTACCAATATGGTATTTACTTATTTTTTTCAGATTCTAGTTTCAAAAATAAAAATAATATTGGACATTCAGACTTGTTGAGATAGAATGCTTCAATACTTTTGAACAGATGTTTAAATTTTATTTCTGTTCACAATTAATGTTGTATATATGTAAATATAGGTACATATGTACTTATATCATTATATATAAAAACAGAATTCTAGTTGATTGGTATAAAGTTTTAGAAGTTTCCTTCAGAAAGTTTTGAAACATGTAGGATTGCTCCTCACTAAAGTATAGTAAGATTTTGAAATCATTAAATTATTTTTAAAAGGAGATTGCTGTATTTTGCAGTGCTCCAAAGCAGTGTAAAGATCTTTTTTGTTGGCTGGCTGGCTTGAAAATATCCTAACATTGGTTCAATGGGAAAGATGCACAGGAAAAACCTTACTGGTGGCACCATATGGAATAATTACAGTGACAGCCCTCAAAGGGGTAAAGCACTAGGATCTGTTTTGTACAGTCAGAGCAGTAAATTAATACCCAAAGGATTAACTTGCCAAAGTCTGAAGTAATCAGTAGCGTAATAACTGTATCATAGACACTGAATTTTATCCAGCTAAGCTGTCACCATCCTTCTGCCGTACTGGATTGCTAATGGCAATGCTATCTGCTAAGGAGGAGCAGTGACAGGTGTAGCATTTGACCATACTCCAAGTGACCACATTAACGCAGGTAACTAATCATGATTTCAGCATAACAACACTTATTTTTCTTTCTTTATTTTTTATCTTTATGTTAGTCATGTTGTGGACATATTAATAAAAAGCCTCACAAGCTTGTGAATATTTAATAAGATGTAATGACAAAATGAGCCTGTTTGTCACATAATAGCTTTTCATGTAAATAATAAACACTGGCTATTTTTGAGCTATTCATTCAGTGTTTCATGGTGATTTTAGACAATGTTTCTAATGAGTATGAGCAAAATAACATAACTTTGATCATCTGTACTTGTTAACACTGTAATAAAGCCTTGTAGCAAATGGCTACCTAAACTCTAACTTTTGCAGTAAGCAACATGTGTTGCAACACATTTAAGCAAGGAAAATGTTCTGCTTCACTAAATTAATGACTAAAAATGAGTTTGTTTTTGTTTTAGTGAGAGGGGCTTATTCTTTTACGTTTTTATTTTTTATTAATAGGGATGGTCTTTTTAAACTGTAGAATTATCTTAATTACACCTGAAAAAAAATGCTTTTAGTTAATTACACATATTTTGAGTTATAAAATGCTGTATAAAGATTCTTACTTTAACAGGATAGTTATCTAATCATTTAAAGATTGTGTATCAGCATCTATTTTAGCATGAAACTGAACCTTCAGTATGCCAATAGAAATTTTCAGAAAATATGACATATATAAACAGCAGAGCTGGAGAGACTGTATTCCTTCACTTTCTTTGAGTACTAAATGCATATTCTTGTGCTGTATATTGAACATGCCACAGTAAATGATGGATTTACTTTTGCATTGGCTAAGCTTCACTGTTTTGAAATAAAGCTATTTTTTCTATAGAGACCTTAATTTTGCTAATATGTTAAATGAAGTGAGATGAATACAGACACTCTGTCTGCTTTGTGAGAAAGCTAAATTAATACCCAGAGGATTAACCTTCAGTAATGAGTGTGATTATTATTATTTTAGAAATCGCTACTAAATGCCCCTTAAAACATGGTTCCTACAAACACGTTACCCAGTGTGTGTGTGTGTAACCAAACACTTTCAGTGCAAGATGAATAACAGTGACTCAAACTCAATACGTTTTTACCTGTGTCATATCTGCTTTAACGATATCAAGTTGCTTTAATGATACCAAGTGACACATTTTTCTATTTATTTATTTATTTTTAAAACCTCAGATTCTTAAAGGACTCAGCCTAAAGCTTCTATATTCTTCTTCATCATTGCTATGTTAACAAAAGCAGAAATCAAATTCTGTTGTCAGCTGTACTCCAGTGGTGTGTGATTCTGAAAAACATTTCTTCAACCAAAAGGAATTGTAGTGTTTCAAAATTATCCTTGGTTCACTTAAGTCCTTTCTTTGTTAATTGTCATAGGAAATTTTAGCTTCTGCTTTGGATAGGAGCCCACTGAAATAAATGAGATGATATTGGGTCAGCTCCCTTGGTATGTTTAAGCAAGAACGGACTATTGAATTTGGGTTGTTCTCCCTGTAAGCTACCTGAATATTGTTAATACATCGTTAAGAACTCATTACTGATAAAACAACTTAATAAAATTATGCTAAAACATCAAGAATCATTCAGCATAAGCTGTGTTTCAAACCGTTCTATAATGGTTTTTGGTTTTTTGAGTGAGTAACAGTGGTCTAGAACATACACCAAATGTTCTCACTCACGGAGAAGAAAATGAATTAAAAAACAAATGAACAAACGAACAAACAAACAAAAAACAACACACCAATAGAAACAGTCCCACCACCTCTAAACTTACAGAGAAAACATGACAAACGTACAATTCAAATGTACTACTTAACATGTACAGCAAAATAAAAATAAATAAAAATATTGTACTCTCAGTGCTTAATAGAGGAGATAATGTTTTTTTTTGTTTTAATTTGTGAAAAAGACAAAGGTGACTTTATTTCCACCGAGATCTACTTTTCCTGAGGGCCTTTGTACAGATTTGAAACGTCTATTTGAAATGCTGTTATATGAAACCTGACTGACATGAAGTATTTCACTACCAGGTGAATATATGATAAATATGGGAAGTAATTAAAGTGTATTTCCACATAAAAGATATCTAAAATACTTTCTCTATTAAATTGACATATTCCAGAAGTCTAAAAAATCTGTCAGATACAGAAACTTCTTATAGTGATGTATATTGCCTGAGGCTTGTGATCTCAAATAAGTCTGATGCAATTTTACCTTATTTTGGCCTAATGCTTTTCCCGTCATAAAAACATCTAGATGCACCCATTGTATACTTTGGTAGTCATGGCCTAATTTTAAGGTCTGTCTGTTTTGTTGGTCTGTACATTTTATTTAAGTGTTTGATGGAATAGCTTGTGTTATCTCAAATACTCAAATCCAGTGTTGTTCTTGAGCTATATTCTCTGGTTTTTGAAAACTTTTGAACTCCAGTAGTAGCATATATCTATTTCTTGATTACACTCTTCTATAAGAAAAGGGTGAAAAATCAGATACGTTGTCTAAATTTATTTCATCATTTTGAATGATATTGAAAGCATTATTCTCTGTCTTTTCAGTATATTTTAGTTGTAGTAATATGTATTGCCAAATTATTGTGGTGGGAGATATGCTGTAAAGTATCATGTAGATTCAACTTATTTACATGGCAAAGAACCATTATTTTTCCTTAGCGTATTTACTAAAATCACGCTGACTTCTGTGACACTGCTTGCAGAGCACCTGGTGCTGGATGATGGACAGCCCTGAAGCTATGAAGCTGATGCTTACGCTGCTTGTCCCTCTCCCTTTGCCTGCACAATATGACCATGCATGCACCAACTAGATAAGTTTGTACTGACTCTCAGTGGAAGCAATTCAAAAGTGTTTCTCAAAGGCAGTTTATGCAGAAGACTTTGTACGTTTAACGGAGAGCATGTGGTTGCTTTCCTTACTGGCTCCATTCCAAAGCACCTTATGAAATGCAAGCAAATGATGAGAATTAAAAAGAGAAAGGAAAATATTTGAGGCTCACAATGCTCTCCAACGCATAAGTAGCTTTTGTCTAAAGTGATAGATTTAACATTTTTTTGTTTGTTTGTTTGTTTTCCTTTTGCTTCTGAGAAAAGGGGAAGAAGTCCGCATATTGTACTAGAAAATATTCAGAATTATTTCTTGTATCCCAGCAGTAGGATAAATACTACATAGTGGTGCCTAAATATTTGAGAGTGACCTTGTGTTACTTTTATTGTGCAGTTGATTTTCTATACAGCATATGTAAATTGTTCATGAGCATGAACACAGCACCATGGAGCTATATTAATTTATATAATATGCACCTTCCTTTCTCATGTCCACTTTTTGTGAGTATTGCTGAGTATGTACAGAGCATTAGCACATAGTACCTCCATAGCCAAATACTTTCTACTCCATTTTTCAAAGTGCAATGTGCTATGTAGATGAAAATTGTCCACATGCAAATAGAGATACTTAAATGACAATAGAGCCAATTGTGAAACCACATATTTCTCCCCCACCCTTCAGTGAATGGCAAATGACTGTGGCTCAGTGCATTCCGTAAAATTTACATGAAGATTCTCTATAGTGGTCCAGCTTTATTGTTAACCATGGACAAGAGGAAATATGTAGGCATCTTCATGAAAGATGGAATAGAGAGTTCTATCCAGAACAGAGGGTTCACATGCAAACAGAGTTTGCCAGGATGGTGATGGACAGACAGATCTTCTGCTTTCATTCCTGTGAAATTTGCTTCTATAATTTGCCTTTTTGTTTGGTTTTAAAATTTCTTCACCCAATGCATATTCTTATTTAAATTGCTTAATTTTTTTTTAACTGATGCCTATCTCAGGCCTCACCTGGAGTACTGTGTCCAGTTCTGGGCTCCCCGCTACAAAAAAGACAGGGATCTCCTGGAAAGAGTCCAGCGGAGGGCCACAAAGATGATACGGGGCCTGGAGCATCTTCCCTATGAGGAAAGACTGAGAGACCTGGGCCTGTTCAGCCTGGAGAAAAGAAGACTGAGAGGGGATCTTATCAATGTTTACAAATATCTTAAGTGTGGGAGACAGAGGGATTTGGCCAACCTCTTTTCAGTGGTTTATGGGGACAGGACAAGGGGCAATGGCCACAAAATGGAGCACAGGAAGTTCCACACCAACACGTGAAAGAACTTCATGGTGAGGGTGACGGAGCACTGGAACAGGCTGCCCAGGGAGGCTGTGAAGTCTCCTTACCTGTGAAGAGAAGACCGCTGTGAAGATTCAAGACCTGTCTGGACGCCTACCTGGGCAACTTGCTCTAGGGAACCTGCTTTGGCAGGCGGGTTGGACGTGATGATCTCTCTAGGTCCCTTCTAACCCCTACAATTCTGTGATTCTGTGATCTCTGTTTTACTTTATGAAAAAACAGTGACCTCTGTTAAAAAGAAAAATAAAAAGGAGAATAATAAGAAAAACTATCACAGAGGATAGCCACTTTTAAAACAAGATGGAAAGAAAAGCAGGGATTAAAATATAGTGGAGAGTTAGGAACAGTAAGGTGTCTATCTTATATAGCCTTGCTTAGCTTTATATTTGCACTGGTGCACATGAAACTACTAAAATCAATAAAGTCCAAAAAGAAATTAGGTGAGTAAACAATGACATGTAATGTTGGCTCAATTTACTGTATCATACAGGTTTCTTCCACTGTATTACCTAGAAACTACATTAAGGCTGAAAACTGTAGTACTCAAGCGTTAGGAAGTTCAGCACAAAGGATCTTATATGGAAAACAAACAAGCAAACAAACAAAAAACCACCATATTACCATATAAGTTATGATTATTATAATGCTTAGTAGAAAGGGATCCTATCAATCTCTTGGATAAAAATAGCATTCAACAAATATTCTTCATATATTTCCTGTATATATAATTAGGAATTTAAATCTATCTACACGCAATCTATCTAGATACACACCTACTGCTGGCTAGTTGTTAAAGGGCACCAGAAAAATCAGAATCCTACAGTTTAAATGAATGGAGGGGTTTGTAATGTAGAAAAATTGAAGACATAAATCACCGAAACTATATTTAGTCCTTAGACATGTAACAGGTAGAATATGTGCAGTGCTCTTTGAAGAACCTCCCTAATGATCAAGACTTGAACAAGAGAAGTTACAGATTGGAATTATCCCAATGTAAAATTGTCCAGAATTTCCCACTTGAAAGATTTTAGATTGCACTTATTTTAGATTTGCATTCCATAATCTGAGAATATCCACTTTTTCAAAGTGTAAATTAATTTTAACCTTTTGATTTCAGCTCTAAGCTGATGTGAGATTTTAAGGCTATTCTACAAGTTTTCTGGAAGAATCGTGTCATCTGATGTAAGAAACTAGGGCATGTAAAACTATGGATAAAGTATTCTTTTTTTCCCTCTCCAGTTATAAGCAAATCATAAAAACTTGGTGTAATGGATAAAAATACAGGTCTTCAGCATTGCAGTCAGCAAAGTGGCAAGAGTATATTATATATAGAGTATACTTGAACTTGCTCTGAAGTCACTATTTATGTGTGATGAACTGAAGAGACCCCTTGAGGCCTCCAGGACTGCAGCCTAAGCTGTAAAACCCATTTTGGGGTAAATTAACAGAAAGTCAGCTCTGTCACTTCAGGACTGCCATACCCCAATGCGTTGCAAAAGGAGAGGTTGATACGAAATCCGCATGCCCTCAGGAGTCTCTAAACTTCTTAGTGCTTGTTCCTCTCCTGGACGTCATGTTCCCATAGTGCTAAGCTTTGCTGAACCAATGCCCACACTTTTCCAGAAGCTAGAACAAAGAAATTTTGAATGTTTTTTGTGAGTGTTTCCATGGTGTGAGCATCCAACATATTAAGCAGGTATGTCTGTAGTCATTTGCTTTTCAGAAACTTAGTTAGATGACTTCTGTTTAAGAAACTTCATATTTCCAGGAGACAAAAGATCCTATCATGCTCTCTACAGCAATTTTGTCCTCATGTATTAAAACAGACAAATGATATTTTTGGACTTTTATTTTGCTACCTGAATTCCCATAAAACCACAGTTTTATTTATTTATTTATTTTTGTTTGGTTTGGTTTGGTTTTACTTTATATAGAAAATAAAAAGCATTATAGATTTATTTCTTGGTAAACAAAAATCTGGTTTGTCTAAGAGAAAATAACTTCTTAAATGAAAAAATTATATGGAGGATCTAAAGTGACTGAAAAGAGCTCTTTCTTGCTCATCAAAAGAAACTGTGCTGTAGCATAATGAATACCTTCAGAGCAAATGGTCCAGGTGTAACTAATCACTGCTTTTGCTGCTTTTCTGTGTGAGGTTGGACAACAGGGAAATACTCCAATACTGCTTCTATTTTTATGATTATCTTTGTATTGCACACACTGTATCAGTATCTCAGTAGTCAATCTATTATAGCTCCTGCAGCAAAAGAAAAATTTAAAATTCCTATGCCCATTAAACACAAACAAGCAGGATGAGCTCACCAAAACCTCTATTAAGGTTTTTTGATAAAAACATCCCCACTGTAGGAAGATGCCTTACAATGAAAGTCTTTCAGGTTATCTTTATTTTGAAGCTAGTAGAACAGAATATTATACAGCACTTCTGGAATATCTGAAATATCCTGTATAATGTTCCCAACCTTTACAGCAGACTGTAAATGCCTTTAAAGGCTAATGTCAGGGGCTGTACTTTAGAAAGTCTATCATCTCACTTTGTCAATATAAGCCATTCATCTTAATAACAAATGCTTTCTTAGAAAATAAACAGTTCTCCATACTTCTCTCGGTGGTGCAGCTCCACATATTGCCACAATCTTTCCTGATTCACACAAATGTAACTTTGTGTAAAAGAATTACATCCCATAGTAAATGAAGGGAAGGGAAGGACAGCTTTGATCTCTGGAGCATTG
Organism: Cygnus atratus; assembly: GCF_013377495.2. Taxonomy (NCBI): domain Eukaryota; kingdom Metazoa; phylum Chordata; class Aves; order Anseriformes; family Anatidae; genus Cygnus; species Cygnus atratus. The sequence continues at coordinate 195,726,315 of NC_066362.1, read as the reverse complement.
CATTGGGGTTTGAGAATGGAAATATGATGAAGAACTGATGGAAGAATTGCAGCATTTTTACCTTACAAATGAGTGTATAATCCCCATGAAATATGAAGCTGAAACTAATTTGGAGATGGCAGTCTGGTGCGTAAAGCTTGAAAGCTGCAAACAAAATTTACTACCTGGCTAGCACTAGTAATAGTACAGGCTATACTAAACCTTTATGATATTCTTTTAAAGCTGAATAAAGTCCTTTTACATTCTGCTTATTTATTAGCTATTTGCATCAGTACAATGGCAAGTAGTTCAGTGGTTTGAAGGAGAACAGTGTAGGTGAATCAATAATTCATGGCTCTGAATGATAGAACTAATATAGCAACCTCCTGAAATGTCAGCATGCAGTGTGAAGCCTATTAGTAAAAGGTCCTCTTCTTCACAGAGAAGTTAAATAATTATTACTCAGAACAACAGTGTACAAATCTAAACATTTAGAGACAGTCAAGAATTCTTGAAAGGCTTTTCTGTTGTTGCATCTTAGATAAATTCGTGTTTACAATGCAGTAAACATTTATCTTTGCTACAGACAATGAGGAGGTGAGCTGGGAATCATGATGTCCCAAAATGATGTTACTTGTTTCTATAGTCATACAGAAACCAAGGCTAGTTACTGGTCATAAATTCCCCATTTCCACTTGCATTATTAATTAGGACTCAGCAGAGTTGGTTTTGATCTCATTCTTCCTGCTTACCTGTATCCAGACACGACAAAGTAAAATGCCCAAGTACATACGCTAGATGCATTTTTGAAGAGTTCACTTAATTTTGAAAGGGTCATAAACCAGAATATTCATATACATTATATATATATATTTGTTATAGGTAATGAAAGATAAAGAAGCTAAGTATTAGGGTTCAGATTTTTGTGGGTGAAAGGCAAAAGAAAGCTAGAAGTTGACTCTGATCTGAAAATAATTCCATGTCCACGTTTAGTGCTGATACTGATTTGTGAAGTGGAAAACAATCACGTAGCAATGGAAGAAACAAAAAGGCATCTGATGAAGATATCTCCATTCATAATCCCTTGCCAGGGTTACAAATGGAACAAATGTCTTCTTGAAAAAAATATATCATCTGCTATAGGCTGTATCCTTAAAACAGTTAATGTGTCAGTGGCCTCTTTTGTTTCTCATGGTGACTTTGTACATACAATAAGCACACAAGGCATTGGGTGCCTTTGTTTTATTGTTCCTGCTATACTTTTTCTTGCAGTATATGAAAATAAGGCCCATCCCAATTCAGGTGAAGAAAAATGCAAATCCCATTTAAATGCTTAAATTTCTCACAAATAACTTTTAAGTAGCAAATAGAGTATAACATGCGGCAACTTCATATACAAAGGGGTCAGATTTCCCAGTATCTTCAGGTTGATGAATCTATTATGTGAGGTTTATTGGTGCTTTGAGGCACCAAAGCAGTGCTTTGTAGCTAACATACCTCAGCATCCCATACCTGATGCATGGCAAAGTGCTGCTTATTGCACTCTTTCACTACTTTCATCTACTCATAACTTTTTTTTTTTTTTTACTTTTTTTTTTTTTCTCTGTGTAGCTTACTTATCCATTTAGATCACAGCTGCTTTTAGCATATTGACTTCTTTCAGACATACAAGACACAACTATCCCAGGCTGATTTAGAGTGAATGCGGCTCCTGGGTTTCTTGAGCACATTAAAAAAATTCTTTTCTCCTGAATTTTTGTAACTTTACAGTTTAGAATCTGTAATCATGGATTTGTTTTGTTTGTTCATTTGTTTGTGTTCCTAAACAAATGCAGTAACATTGTCTTCCTGTAATGGCCTTACCTTTTTTCTTAAACATAATGTAACCAATATAAAACATCTGGATCAGAAGCAATGGGAAGGAGTTCTGCAGATACACAGCATAAGACAGTGTCAGGGGCACCTCCTAATAGCTGCTTAAGCAGTAGGAAGGACAAAATTATGTAAGGAGAATAAGATATTTGATGTTACTTGAAGCAGAGCAGTACTTCTTTAAATTGCTACCCATTAACTCCCTGCAAAGTCTAAATCATAATTTAATTGATTTCTCATAAAGTACTAAAAATATTAAAGTGTGAAACAAATGTCATTTTCATGGAGAACACCAAGTAAATGGAAAACAAACAAGCATCAACCGAAAAAAAAATCATCATATGATTTTAAATGCCATTTTTGATTAACACTTCAGTATCATTTTCTTTTCTTCTCCTTTTTTTTTTTTTTTTTTTAATTATGGACACTTTTTTGTTCCTGTTGAAAATATACTGCAGCATCACATATAATACAACTATATTTTCCAGTGTTAATGTTTTCTGAGTATTTGGTATTTGCTCAAATTACCAGACTATTTTGCTATTTCAAATCATAATAACCATCTAGTATTATTTCTCTTAGTTAAATTTAACAATTTAGTACTGATTAAAATTAACTTTTAGTACCACTACCAAAGAGTTGTGGGCTACGGAAGCCAAGAAAAGTTAACTAATGCACTTTCCAACTTGATTTTAACAGCTACACAGTAATGGTGTTGTCTGACGTGACTAAAGAAGGAAATCATATTCACATTTAGGAACTTTAAAATCTATAATGTGATTATAAATTCTCTCAGAGAAGGAAGAAGGAAGGAAGGAAGGAAGGAAGGAAGGAAGGAAGGAAGGAAGGAAGGAAGGAAAAAGAAAGAAAGAAAAAAAGAAAGAAAGAAAGAAAGAAAGAAAGAAAGAAAGAAAGAAAGAAAAAAGAAAGAAGAAAAGAAAGAAAGAAAGAAAGGAAGGAAAGAAAGATAGAAAGAAATAAAGAAAGAAAGAAAGAAAGGAAAAAGAAAGAAAAGAAAGAAAAGAAAGAAAGGAAGGAAGGAAGGAAGGATAGAAAGAAAGAAAGAAAGAGAAAGAAAAGAAAAAATTCAATTTATATACATATTTATTTCTGTGTTATGCTTTACCATGCAGTTACTTACATTAGTATCTGCAGGGTGTACCACATATTTCAGTGCATTGTACAATAGCTCAGTTAGAAATAGACAACTGAAAGTTTCTTTCATTTAAAGAAGTGGAAGCTTTGGCCGATAGGCACAATCAAAACTACATTTCTAACAGTCTCTGTGTCATGGACGTTTCAAGAAATAAAGCCAGAACTTTCTTTCAAATATTATTATTGCTTATAATAAGTCTCTATTTACCCTGAAGTATTATGTGATGGGGAAGAAATGTTCATCAGAGTGGAAACAGATCCATGAGCATGGCAGAAGTTTTTCTAAACTTGACCTTTCCACCACTTACCTTTATAGTGTAGTGAACAACCTGCCCAATAGGTCTTTTTATTAACAATATAATGTAGAATTCATCTTAACAAGTGGAGACATCTACCAATGTCCAATAAAGAAAGGAAACCTATTCATTAATTCTGGTGACTTCACCCGTATTATTTTAGGTCATATTCAAGCAGATAATAAAACAGCTTTATGCCTTTTGAATTTATTTATTTTTAATTACAAATAATTAGTGTCACTTTTATTAATTGCATTGTTTTCTTACCTTTTCATGAGCAGTAGGTAGGAAATAAGTTATTGGAAAAATATATATAAATACATTTTTTGGAAAAGGGAATATTTTCTCCAAAGAAAAATATATAATTACGTGTTTCCAGTATAACATGCCTATTATGCAAGAAAACTAATGTAATAGCAGTTGTTTTTTTTGTTTTGTTTTGTTTTTTTTTTACTGTAAAAGAGGTCCTGGAGTTTTTCTTTTTAGAAAATAATACTTTTAATAGAAGAACTATTTTTCTTGCTGAATTGAAATTCTCCCTGCAGAATAATAATGAATAGTCTCTTATTTCTTATCTTACTCTCTAGAATTAGTTTTTACCCTGTCTACAAACACTGTTTCTAAGCAGACACTTCAATATTTTAATGAACATCTCACTGCATTAAAAACATGGTGGTGACATTTAGTAACATTTTCCTATATGAAAATTTATAAAGGTGGTGTTTTTATTTATTTATTTATTTACTTTACAGACTAAAATGCTCCATTAACTGCATGATGAGGAAAGTCTCTAGCCTTAGCACCATGTACAAGTAGTCGCATAAGTCTCCTTCTCATCTTATTTCAAATTCAGAATGTTAGGAAGCTACAAGGGTTCTTCATTGTTCAAACACAGGCTCAAACTCTCCCTCTCTCTTTATTAGTTTTAATAGAATTTTTCCTTTAGTACTGGGAAAACTCTCATCTCTAGCAATTAAAAAGTTATTACGAACGCAAAACAGAAGGCTTTCTTGGATTTTTTTTTTTCCAAACACTTAATTTTACCATTCAATAGCTATCAATGTCACAAAATTAATAAAATGAAGGGAAATTGTGATATATTCAACTATGATCCTTTCAGCACAAAATTTCTTTGTCTTGTATTTTGATTTTTCCGGACTTCAGAAAAGGCAAGTGAAAATCTTGGGTTCAGAGGAATAAGAGAAAACTGTTCCTAAAAAAAAAAAAAAAAAGAAAAACACAGCTTACTCTCCCCTGCCCCTCCTTCCCCCCTTTTTTTTTCTTGAATTAGCTTTGCAAATATATACGGCTTCTTAATCTCCACAAGTGCATTGACTGCATCTAGAATTGTGATTTTTACAGGAATACCTTCTTTACCTGCTGTCAGATAAACTTCTATTTCCGAACATTTCCAGAAATATAAATGGCTGAAAGACACTATTTGCTGAGGCTGCACACAATTCTTCTTACTCAGATGACAGTAATTGAGGAATAGCTGCACCTGGAATCATCTGAGTCTGACAGAGAAAGGGAGAACCCAGCCACACTTAGGCAAAGAGACAAGAATTCTGTTGAATGTTAAATTATTAAATCTTTTATTATGGTTGTTTGGAGGTCACAGAAATAAATTGTAGATGCTTTTTGCTTTGACTGCAATTGTCAGCTGCTTCTTTTCTGTATCTTAGAGGAAGTAAAAGATATCCACATGTTCTAAGTGAAAAGCATACATATCTAACACTAAAATCACAGCATTTGTTCATTTTTTTTTTTACAGTTTCAGGAAACAATTTAAAAATAACATCAATAATAATAAAATAGTAAACAATGCATTTTAAGAAAGAATCCCTTTGAGTGAAACAAAAAAAGTCAAATTAAATTAAAAAAAGTGAATAATGTAAAGATTGTTATTCTGGTTTAAACAGGTGTTTTACTGACATATATAAAGGAGGTTGGACAGGCAGGTAACATTGTGGAGAACTAATTCCTTTAGAGTTCAATAGTGAATTTTGGGGCTAATAAAGCTATTCACTTGCATGAGATATTCACATAGTATATTGTTTTATATGTATATGTATGTAATAGATTTTATAGCTGCATATTGCATAGAGTATGTACTCTCATGTAAATGTATTGATACTCCAAAACTCAGAAAAGCATTGCTACTTGGAAATATTGGCTTATATACTTGCTGAAAAATTAATCAATGATCACTTTACCTAATGAAAATCTAATACTTTTTTTTCCTGTTTCTCAGAAGAAAAATTGGAAATCAGAAGGAAAGTCAAAAGGCATACACCAAACATGAACTTCTCCCTTGCTTTTAACTTCTTCTTTTACATGTTGAAGGTTAGAAAGCAAAGGAAATCAAATATAGGTTAGTGTAGCACTTCAGTGGGGCTTTGCTGTAACTATAGTGGTGTCAGGATGTACAGAGAACAATGTCCATAGAATGATGTCAAATTTTTATTCATCCAGTCTAGTTTGAGACAATTAAATAGCTCTTCAAGCACAGAAGCTCTTCTTCAGGTCTGAAATAAAAGCATAGGTTTGCAAAACTAAATGCTAGTTGGAAACAATTTTCCAGGATTTAGTCAGATATTTTGCATCTTAATACACAGTACCAGATGTATGTACTGCACAGTGCTTAACTTTTTGTCCTGTTTTTAGTGTTAACCATTTGAGCTGATAATACACAGTCTTTCTCTTATTATAGCTTATGGTTAGTCTGGCAGTTAAACTGTGGACAAATAATAGATGTTAATGAGTTATGAGGGTATGGATTCACCGGGAAGAGGAGGGAGGACAGCCTGGGTTTTCATACCCCTTATTTTTTTCCTTGTCATGAGTGCATCTGAACACTTCTGGCCTTCAGCAGAGACAGAGCTGTGAGTAGTGTCTGAATGAAGCTTTTGAGGAATGTCTGGGTTTGGCTTTTGGATTGAGCTTCATCTTGCACAGCTATCAGCTTAAGCTATTGACAGAGATGCTTAAGTTAGAAGTACAGTTTCCTTAGACTCTATAATCATTTATAGTAGAAAATGCATTTCTGCCTTCCTAACTGAACTGTCTCTGGAGGTGCCCAGTTCCCTCCAGGGATGCAACTGAAGTAAAAGGAATGACGCACATTTTTAAAAGATTATCTAAAGCAAATATGTGACAACAACAAGTCTATTTGCTGGAGTGAGGAAGGATTATTTTAATTGAATTTAGAGCTGACTTTAGGGGACTAATGCCAGGAAGCAGCAGAAAATACTCCAGATGAGGAAAAATGGGCTTTCATAGTGTATGGAATCAGATTTTGGTATCTTCATTTTAAGTAATCATTTCTAAATAATTCATTCACAGAAAATTAGAAGGACATTGTCATATAAATACCTCCTATATGTATTCAGTAAAGCAAGGAAACAAGAGAATGCATTTAAATATGGCACTACTTAATTTATAAATAACCTTTTCAGTTTTGAACTGAACACAGAGAATAAAGGTTAGAACACACTTAGGTGAAAAAAAAAAAAGAAAAAAAAGAAAAAAAGGACACTCTACCTGATATTATTATCTCTTTATTGCCTTCAAAGCCATATATAGTAGCAGAAACTTAGTTGCTTGCTTTGCCAAATTCTGGGCAAGAAAAAAAAAAAAGCATTTTTAGGGTACGTGAGAACCCTTTAAGTCATAAGACAAAGGACAGGGAATTGTGACTACTGAGAGAAACAGAAGAACTAAAGAGAAGTTTAAACTTAAGTTTAATGGGAAAAGCAGATGAACGTCATTACACCAGAAAAAGGAGAAAGGTAGGCACATAAAAATGTAAAGTACTTTCCTGGGGAGAGGAGATAAAGTGTACACACTTGAAATGGAGATGAGCTATATAACACAGCTAAATTTGGAATAAATGAGCAACTGTTTAAGGACAAGTAAGTTCTACTGCAGGATTTATAAAGTGCCTATATATAAATACATGGTATTCAGAAAAAAATATATATGTATAAATAAATGTCATTCACAGAAAGTAAAAATGAAAAATGAAAACAAAACAAAACAAACAACAACAAAAAAACAGGCTTAAATGAAGTCTACATTGATGACTAAACCTGGATATTCACTTTAAAGGGTAAGAAGGAATCATATTTTTGAAGAACTGCAAGACAAAAAATGATTAAAAATAATAATAATAACAGTAGGCTTAAGTCTTGTCAGTCATCAAATCTTTACGGACTCTTCTTTTACCTGTCCTTTTGCATTTATGACACATTAGCAATTAGCTGAATCTGTTACTCTGCATTGTAGCTGTGTACATAACAGAAATTCACTGCAGGGAGCAGCTGTACTTTTATTCATTATTCAGTAAACACCGTTCCGTATCACCAGTAACAGTGCAGATATTAATATCAGCCTTTGATTTAAAAAATTATAGCTACTTACAAAACCTCTCTCTCATTCTTAGCAAACTTCAATGATATTTAGATTCAGCATTGTATTTTAATACTCCCTGTGACAAGTGTCAGCTTCTTATACATGAATAAACATAGATATAGATATGTGGATTCCAAACCTGCTAACACGAATAATTTATTCTAAAACTATCAACTCTTAAAATAACTTTCAAAGAAAAAGCCTTTGGAGCTGTACTGGAGACAGCTATCAAAAACTGTTTATGAAATTAAGAGTGAAGGGGCATTATAGATTGAGGTTAGAGCCTTGCAGGATAAATAGCTCTGTCAATGCTATATAGGAGGTCATCTTGCCACAAATGGCAATTGGACTGTGAAATGATGGAATTTAAAGAAAAAAAAAAGTTAGATGTCCTGAGTGGTATTAATGGTAGTTTAACTATCCAAGCAAAGAGTGGAAAATATAAAGGAGAGGAAATAAGACTGAGGGTATGTTTGCGGATGTGGCACACAATTGATTTTTAACTGAATATGTGCATCAACTGAAAGGGAAGGAAATAATAATGGCTCTAGCATTAAGTAACACAATCAAAGACATACATTTAAATAACCTTGTACCACAAACAGATAAAAGCAGAGTAATTTGAAGACAGGGCTATTTTTTTTTTATTTTTTATTTTTTGATTTGGAAAAGTTAAAAATTATCACAATCTTAGTCAAAAGAGAAAAACCATTATTTAGATGTGCAAAGGGTGACAGAGAGACTGTAGAGCCAAAGGGGACAAAAGAAGGAAACTTAGTGACAATTTACGCCAAGTGCTTTTTAGCAAAATACCAGCACAGTAGAAATCTTCCTTAAAAGAAATGATCCTTTAGTGTGCTGGGGCAATTATGGCTTTGTGGGGACAAGTACCCCTATTTAAGAGTCTAGAGATTAGTGATTTAGCCTTTGAAGGTCTCAGAGCTTATCACTTCTAAGGTACCAAAAAATGTGAGTTCTCCAACTGGCAGCACGTTGTTTGCAGAGGGCATATTCTTTCTCACTGAGTGGTGGTATTAACACTGACCAACACATATAACATACTGTAACAGTTTACAGTGAGTGATTTATTTGTTTGTTCACTGTCTGGTATGTGATAGTGTATCCCCTGTTTTATTTGGTTGAGAGGGAAGGCAGTGATGAAGGAAGCTTGTTACTAGGGAGGGTCAAATGAAAACCCAGCAGGCAGGGATTGCTCTTTCTCTGAGAGAGTTTAGAAATTCTTAAGTGGCTGGATGACTTCTTAAATTTGCAGTGAGATGTGCGGGAAGAAAAAAAGAGCACAGTGAAAATGCAGAGCAAGCGCAGGGAGATGCCACAGGCAGCCACCACGTAACCCTGGAGAAGACCAGGGAGCAGACATGCATGAACATCTTAGCAAGGAAGAAATTAAAAAGACTTATCCTAGGGATTTAGTTGTGTACAGTATGGTGATTTGCTTACCCACATTTTTTGTTATTGTGTCATACTGGAGATCTCATTTTCCCTATTCAGGACCTTTTGTGAGACCACTGTTCAACAGTAATATGTAGGCAGATTCATCTCAACACTTTTCCCAATCAAAGTTCCCATTTCACAGCTCCCCATGGCAATTTAGGATATGATTCTAACAAATATGAATTGACCAATAAACTGAACTACTGAGGTTGCCTTTATTTTGCCTTTATTATTCCCCTGCCTGCCTGACAAAGGATGTGTCCATCCATTCAAATGTTCCAAAATATTGTATGTTTAAGATACATGAACCAAAAGTCTCTAGGGAGAATCTGGCTATCCATCAATCAGAAGCTGACAGTTCTTTGCTGCTCTGCCCATAATTCCTGATTCTAAAGAGGTAAGGTAACATTGAAGTTCTGTTTCAGCTGCAAAACTCTGTTATAGTTGAACATGGCAGATTGCCTTACATGTCTAGAAGATGAACTCCCAGTTGCAAAGGAATACCCAAGAGTTGACCCGAACAGTTTTATGAGCTTTGACTGTATTGTAGCCTGGAGTCACACCTCTTCATTAAAGGCTCTGAGAAGATTATAAAAGCATCATTATATTTTCCTTTAATGCCAGACCACACAACTACAAACAATGGGTGAAAGCAGTCCAAACACAGTAATGTAGTTAAATATTTAGCCCAGGAATATACCTAGTCAGCCAAAGCAATCAAAAAACTCATTGGCTACGTTTTCAATACGGACATAGAGTTTAAGGCTGGGACTTTTGTTAATTAAATCCAAGAGAAAAAAAAGTTCACAAGGCTTGTGTAACTACTTGAGACTTTCTTCTCCACTTCTGCTACAGTATTTGCTTACTTTTCTGCTGCTGTAGATACCTAAGAGTTGCATTAACTATTCTGCACCTATTTCTTTTGAAGCCCATTCACAGCTATCCCAGACTTTAAGTCCCTTGACAGATTCAGTATTTGTTACAAGGCCTGTCTTGCAAACATCTTTAATAGGTTTTACATGCCTATCTCATACTGGCTTAATTAAATTCATTATCTGATACAGTACCACAACCAGGTATTTTAAAAGTACCAGAAAAGGAGGAGGTGTTGATACCACTGTGCACTTTTTGCTTAAAATCCAAAAATAAAATCTCCAAACCACAAGTTAGGAGACTTGGGACTTCAGACTTTTTTAGCCTGAAAGGTAAATAGCTTCTAGAAGCTTACTACATGTAGGCTTAGGCACCTGCTTCATCTTCTCTTCAATCTCAACCCCTATATGAGAGGCAACAAAAGAGCCTGACAGACAAAAGGAGGACAAGCAGCTGGAAACTTGACTCCATAGCTAAGTGGTTAAGAGAGCCAGCTAGCAGACAGGAGACCAAAACATTGGTCCCAACATCAGCCTTTTTTTTTTTTTTTTTTTTAGCTTCCCAGCAATCTAATATAAAATGCACAAACAATCCATGGAATACACGATGCCGGACCCCAGGTTGACTCCTATCAGATGCATTCTCTAACAGAGGCAGGAACGAATAGGTAGACCAATAGCTCATATATTTTTGGTATTTCATTTTCATGTATTTTTCTGTCTTTTTAAAGAGACACACAGATAGATAAAACCACAGGCAGGAGGCAGCATTGTCACTAACTATATATATACATAAAAAAAAAAAAAGACTTTGTACTCTGCAGCAAAACTGAATAGGCAATTATTCTAAATATTCTAATCTCTTACAGTACTAACAATATACAAAGAGGCATTTAACAATAGGATATTTTTAAAAATTGCACAGAAATGAGACCTTCAAATTGACAGTATTCCTTTAAAGATGACTCAGTACAAACTAGCATCACTGCATGATATTTATTTGTGACAGTACTTTACTGTCGTCATCAAAATTTCACAGAAAATGTGGAACTAATCATTTGCTTTGACTAAGACGAAGCCAGAACTTTCTGCTCATTTATGTTTGCTGCCTAGGTAGTTAATATGTCTCGTTTAGCGATAAGATTAATATGACTGCAGCTTAAAGTCCCAACTCACTCATCTCAGTTTAAAAAGGATTACTGTCAAGAATAAGGCAAGATTATTTTGGTCTTTGTTTTGTAGCCATGTTAACTGTATGCAAGTAACACAAGGAGATGTCTGTTGATGGGGTCTTTTGGAGGGACCTGTCTGAACCAGAGAAGTGGCTGTTTTTAATACTTTCTCCTTCAATGTGGAAAAGCTCCATTAGCAAGTAATGCAAGCTGTGATTTTGGTGGAAGATGGCAATAGAGATTTTAAAGGGCTGTGTCATGCTGTGGGTATACATTACACATAAATTCCTCTTATTTAAATAGCTCATATTTAAAAAAGAAAGATTTTTTTTTCTGTATTGTCAAACACAGCTGTTTATTAGTGTTGGCCTTTCTTTTCTTTTTCTTTTTCTTTTCTTTTTTTTTTTTTTTTGGGGGGGGAGGGGCTGGATTTTGAGGGAAGATTTCTTCAAACTGGCTGCTTAGGAGTAAGAAAAATACAGTGGGGTATGGTAGTTAATCATTGCTGCAGTATTTGGGCAAAGGCAGTCTGAGATAGCCCTATGAAAGGAAAAAAGATGATAAACAACATTGAGAAGATATTCAAGCATGTCAATATATTGACAACACAGAGCCAAGCTAATGCCACCAGGCAAGGAAAGCCCAAATTGTCTTCATGTAAAACTGTGCTCTCTAGATTATCAATTGGCCCTAGGAATTGGATGACCGTCTTCAACTAGCATCATATATTATTCACGTCATACAATAAGCTCTGCAAGGATTGATATTGGCTGTCCTCTTCACCCATGGCATAGCTAAACTGTAATCCAGATTAACCCATGGTGGACGGCATGGAGTTACTAAGTGTTAATTGACAAGAAGATGAGCTATACAGCTCCATTAAATCTTTCTTACTATACCTATGGTCATTCTACCAGTGTTCCTTATCCCTTCATCCTAACCCTCCACTTCTGCACCCTCGTGTCCATTATCTTCATATTACATTTCTTTTATTTCTTTGTGTAACCATCCCCTCATTCCAGGGCCCCATTTGGCCTTAAGTTCCCCCAGCATCACTGCACAATATATAAACCCTTCACTTTCATATATAAATATATACTTGATAAAAAGTGTTACAGATCCCCTCTGTAGGTATAAGCTATGTTTGTTAGTTGCCTTATACTCATATTTATATAATTGGGATTGGGGCAATTGTGAGACTTTGAAGTAACAACGTTGCATCTAGAGATGAACATAAGAGTGAGCATATGCTCTGCAATGCTATGAAATGCAGTATTGACTATAGTCACTTCAATCCATTGATCCGTCTATAGGCTTTGTATGCCTTTATGAAATGCTTCTTGCAATGTGTAAGAAGCAAACGGCTTTCATTGCCTTGTACTAGTCCTTGATTAAGCAGATCCTATATCTCAGCACTTTTTTCTCTACGCCTCCCCAGCCCACCCCCCACCCTTTTTCCCCCCCTTTTTGTAATCACACACAGACAATGTCACTTTATTTCTTCAGTGGTCCACAGAGATCCCCTTACTGTCACGTGCCCTTTGACACTACTACCATGTCCTATCTCTCTCTTCTTTCTTTCTTCTTCCCTGGGAGCAATTTCAACAGGATAGAGATTCTGACACGTCTCTTTCTCCACTCCTAACCTTAAGGTTTTCTGTTCTGTTTCAGGGACGTAGGTAAACTCACCCCCAGGGCCAGACCTAGGCTGCTACTTGGCCAGCTTCATTCTGTAGTCAGGCTGCATGAGCAGAACTTGGCTGAATGGGCAGATCTAAATGATTAGGTTTGGCACCCCAGGAATTGTAATTTCAGCTTCTCTCTTTCACTGCAGCACTAAAGATTCAGCCCAGCTCCCACGATAGTCAGGCTAACATGAATTGCAGCTATTATGGAATTAAGCTAGCATTTTGGGGTATGTTCAGGAACCGGATAAGGGTACTCTCGAGCAAAACTTTTAGCTGAAGCTGACAGAACCTTAAAAAGAACAAATGGACAGATGGTAGACAGAAAAGAAGTTACAGCAGCAGAAGAAAACTAGAATAAATGTTCACAGTTAACCATAACTTCATCATATAGAGATGTTTGGATAGTTATCGAACTGTAAGCAATCACTGCACCTTCAGAGTGAATCCTAGCTGTCATAATAAAATTCAACGTTCCATGTCATATGGGTATTCCCACATTTTGCCTGAGATTTCTGAATCTAGTGTCCATAAGGGGTATTGGAATAAATGAAGACTGTTTGTTGAAATTTAAGCAGCCTTAAGATATTTACTTTTGCCTTTAATACTATGGCACAGAAGAATGTCAAGAGTTAATTAAATAAAAAACAGAGCAGTGCCTGACAAGTTTTGGAGCATTAAACTAAGTTTGAATGGTGTTCAAGGTCATTAGCTGTAATGGGGTCATCAATACCACCTGCAGAACTTGTTTTCTGTTTAGCAACTGTGTTTCACATTGAGTCTGTGCTGATCACTAAATGTACTAGTAATAACCAATTTATTTCTTTCAATAAATGTGCCTTTCATAATGGCAATAATAGAGTCCAGACAAGCCCTTTTCAAGGGATTAATTTCCTCTTTAATTCAGGTGGCTAAAATCTTTCTGCCATTTCCTTGATGCCTCACACTGCGTGGCCCAGATACAAGGTTGTTCTTTAAATATGTGCTGCTTACTGTTTTGTTATGCTGTATCATAAGGGCCAAGTAACCCTGGTGGAACTTGAAATAAGCAGGCTTTCTATTACTGACTTAAGCTAAAGAGTTTTTTTCCATTCTGGCTAGAAAGGCTTTATTTTTCTCCTTCAGGTCCGGGGAGAAGAAACAATATGGAACCAGTAGAGCAGAAGTAACAGATGCCATTAATTGCACAGAAAGGTTTCTGTTCCTCAGGAAATAGCTGTCTCCAGTTCTTCACAGAGATCTTAGTCTACTGGTATCTATTATTTTAAACCTATCCTCTGAAATAGTCTCCAACATTAAACTGCCTAATGTGAATATTTGTGGCTCTATTATGTCCTTGGTTGTTTCTACACAATGCAAAGCACATACTCAGCAGGAATCCCACTGGGGTATGGTGTATTGTACATATAATTGCAGAATATTGCAGTTGCCCTCCAGCCATTGGTACCTTATCTAAATATTCGCTACTATTCAGTCAAGCATATTTGCCTCATAGACAGGTTTGTTTATGGGGAAAAAATATATATAATCAAATGAAATAAAGAAGAGCATAGGTGCAACATTTATGTAAGATTTTATGTATTGGCACAAAATAATTATTCATTCAAATCAAAGAAAACTTAATATTATTAATCCAGTAATTTTTATCCTCACAGGGGCTGAGTTGGTGGAGTTTTTCTTCTAGCCAAAAGCTTATAGATTAATTTTTGGCTGATATTACTGATTTTTTCTACTCATGTCAAAGAATGTATTTAAAGAACATTCATGTCACAATTGAAAATGAAGACACAATAGATCATTTTCTCACTGTGACGTGATTAAGCCTGTTTATGCATCTATACCCATTGCATTATCTGCAAAATTTATTGTAGAAATTATTTTTAGAAAAGTTAGGGTACTACAGAGTTCTTAAAGGACAGGGGAAAAAATGGCAGTAACCTTGTTTTGAGTATTCTATATCTTGAGACAGATGAAAGGTAAAAAGACACACTCGATACAAGTTGAAGAGGCACAGTCTGCATGTAGAGACCTGTACAATTTACAAACAAATGTCAAATAAATCCAGGAAACTATTTTCTCTTACAAACCCTGAACCCATCATCCTAAATCACTATTATCTAACTGCATTAACCAAGTTTGAATTATCCCCCACAGCTTGGTTATAAGTTCAATTTAAATTTTCATTTGAAAAACTTTAGCGTGGTTTGAACCCTCTAGCATAGGAGAGCTGAAGCAGCATCTGACTCTGCAGCTCAGCAAAGGATTGCAAATCTTCAGATTTCTCTTTAAAAGATTACCAGTGACTAATCAATTCAAAATTAACAATGGCTTTTCATAAATATTTTAACTGAGTTTTTAAAGTTAAGGACCTAGCACAACAGTTAAGCACATACATTAACAACAACAACAACAACAACAACAACAATGTCTTTTTGTTCTCCCATGGCTCAAGGCATCCATCATTACCACTAATGACAGTACCCAGGAGTTTTGAATCTATGCTGCTTTCACAAAGGCATTACACTTTCAACATCAAGACTAGAAAATGTTTCAGCCAGAAGTAAAATAAATAAATAAAAACAAATCAGTTTGCTAAATCATCAGATGTTAGGATTGTATCTTGCCTGGGGCATATATGTAATCATCCAATTAAAAGAGCATCACGATGTAGTCTCATAAGCTATCAAACTCAATGGTAACGATGGAGAAAATCATATGTCATATGGCATCCAAGAAAAAAGGGGGAACATAAGATTTGGTCTATATAAAATCAGTGCTGAAACTGGGAGCACTGGGCTAAGCAGGCTATGTTTAGCTGACTTGGAGGGGAAGAAAAGGTTTGTTGCTGTTGTTGTTAGATAGTTATTTTGATTCAAATCAAATATATTATGCTGCATTGCTCTTTTGCTAACTGAAGATCATGGCTAACCTTGCTAACCCTATCAATCATATCCTATAAAATGCTTGAAAAAGTCTCTATCTAAGGAAATCCAGATACATATTCTTTCTCCACTGACAAATACACTGTGTCTAATAATGAAAGCTAAAGAAAACTGTTATTCAAATCCTCAGAAAATAGTTTCAGAAAGGGTGTTATGGTTCGCCACCTAAATATCATGTAACTCTTAAATCCTGATTTCTTTCGCTTGATCAAAAGATTCAAGACATCCACTGTGCTGAAGCAGCATTCTGGTTTCAGTTAACCTTGAATCTCAAAGTGCTTAGGTTGATTACACAGCCTCCCTTCACAGAAAGAAAACTGATGTTTTCTTCAGCGCTATTAAATATGCTTATTGATCTAGAGGCTTTATAGACATCTACCAAAATCATTGAATCTTGAGAAAATGATTGATAAACTGGAGAGCAGAACTCAGAAGATACACATCGTAGGTGACCTGCTCTAGACTCTGCCCTCCATCAAGTGGGAACTGGCTTTTATATAAGAATGCTTCTTCACCATTAAGTCCATATTTAAAAAAAAAAAAAAAAAAAAAAAGTCTGCATGTGGTAAGACCACACTCATCTCTAGCTGGCTGTGTTAGACAGAAAAGCACATATGCAGTAGGTAATTTTTGCAAAGGCTTGTATTCCCATGCATCACTGCCTGCTGTGCATTACTAACTGCTAGTCCCAGGTTGTATGACAAGTAATCCAGCCTTAACGACACCCCAGTTTTCCGAGATCTGTCTCATGGAGGAGGAGAGCAGTGCCTTGGCCCATCAAACCCTTGTAAGGCTTGTGATATCATCCATGCCACAAAATGACAGCGTGTTTACCATCTCCCTGGCTAGCTCTGTTTAATATGGCTGACTTAACAAATTTAAATGTGAAGTATTGAAATGGAAGTAGTAGCGAAATAAAACCATGAAATCTTGATCTAATTACTAAAATAAATTATAACTGCTCCAGAATAACATGATGTTAATTAAATGCAGTGTCACAGAGCATTTACTAGCTAAACAGGGCCTTTTCCTCTCAAACTTGTTTCTAGCTGGTGTTATTAAACAGGTGCAAGAAGAAAAAAAAATACCTGTGCTCGCCTACACTGGTCTGATAGTGGCCCTTACTCTTTTAAGAAACAACTTCAGCTGCTGGAGATGACTTTGTTGGTTACTCTTTTGCATCTTTTCAAAGGAAGAGTCTGGATGAAAAACTCTAAAAAGCAGAACCCAGAACTGCCCATAGAACTCTGTTACAGCTGTGGTAGGAAAAATAAAAAAATAATAAAAAAAATCCTTGAACACTCATGAGTCTAAAGATCATAAATTGGATATTGGAAGTTGTTGCTGAAGAGGGAGGCAGGAAAAGATGATTCTCCTTTGAACTTTATACATAAGAAAACCAAAGAAATTTCCTTTTGCATGATACTGATATCTTACTGACATCTTTGAGAGAAAAAGGGAATGTTTATTCAGCTGTTACACAATATTGGAAGCTTTTTTATAACTCAACATAGAAATATTTTATAACTCAACATAAGTACAAATTGTTGTAGGAAGCAATTTTCTATAGTGTTAAAGGAGTAGAGATGTTGAAACATAGATCATTAATTATGTGAAAATAGTTACAGTTCTGAAATGTTTTGTTCTGAGATAACACTCAAATATAATTTTTACCTTTTCTACAAAGCATAATTCTGAAAAACATATTTGGCAAGATGATCAAAACATTCTTTTTGGATGAAATTAAAAGATTTTTTTCTTAATTTATTATTATTATTTCATAAAGCTATAACTATACATTCAAAACAATTTCATTTAAAAAGCAAACAGAAGAAAAAAGTCATAAATGTGAAAAGCAGCTTCTTCAGTATTTTTGAAATACTTTGCACAGTTTACTTGGAATTGAATTCTTTTTATACAACATTTAAGATTAAATAATTCAGCCTTTCAGTGAAAAAAATGATCTTCTCTTGCATGAGGTATATGCTACTTCCTCATCAATGCTTCCTTTTGGTCCATTATCTAGACAATAGGCTAGCAAATGGAGTGAGACGCTACAGCACTATAGGGTGCTCTCTTTTAATTTGTAGAAAATTACTGGGCTGCTATTAGAACAGACTAATAGCATAGTGTATATGCACTCTTGGCAAAATTAATCAAGGTACTAAAAAGCAGTTCAGTCCTGCATATAACCTAAAATACTATGTTCTCCAAAACAGTTTATGACCTGTACAGCAAATCATTGATAAAAACAGAAATTATTTCAAAGCTGCTGAAGAAACTGCTACCTTGCTGCTAGCACACCAGTGCTGTGGACAGAAAGAAGTGCATTATGGCTGTTACCTGCTGATTAAATAAGTAAAAGGCAAGTTACAAATTCAAAACTAGATATTCCAATTGACTAAACTAGTCAACTAGACTAGTTGACCAGACTAAACTTGTTGACCAAAATTTGGCCAAATCTGCTCAGGACGTGACAGATCACTCTTCTGCAAATATATTCATATGATTATATGTAATTTCGTCTGGGTTTAAAACCCTTGTAATGGTCATTATAATTAGAGAGAAAATATTTAACTCTTCAGTAAGAAAGTCAATAGCTCAGTAGACTCCAAAAAGGAGTTCATGAACATTCTGTGGAGTATGGCCATCACTGTGATTTAGTACCAGTTTGAACTTCTCCACCAGTTAAAACTCATGTTACCTACCACTTATGTAACATGCAGAACATTATAGAAAGATGTGGAGAAACTTAATGTTTGAAAAGCTCATGAATACCTATATGAAAACTGCTGAGGCACAGAAGACAAAACTTTATTTTCATAGCCATACCAAAATTTCAGGAGTTTACCCAAATTTAAAACTTTGCCAATTTTAAAAGGCAATTTCATAAATTTAGCATTGCCGTGCAGCAGGAATACTATACACGGTCCTACCGTTATTACACTGCTATGACTTTGTGAACAGAGCTGAGATAAGCTTATTTTTGAAAGTTTTTTTTTTCATTCTTCTTTTCAAAATTTTTCTAAAATATTATTTATTGCTTTGAAAGTAGAAAAGGGTATTATGCCTTGGCTACAAATTACTCCTATATCAGCATACTTTGAAAAAATGTCTAACTCATAAATATGTTTTGTAAATATCTTTTATCTGTAGGAATTTTCAACATTTCAGAATTTGTAGATAAGAATACAAAATGAAAGTTTAAATATCAGTTATGAAACAAATTAAAAATCATTTTGATTACATTTTTGGTTCAGTTTAAATCTTTTGCAGATATGAAATAGTACATATATGTCAGTGTTATCATATGAAACACTAAAAATGAGATATATTTTAAAGTATATATATATTTATAATACTGTCTGGAAAATTTATATTTTATTCAATCAACAATTTATCAACTTGACTTTAAAAAAAATTGTCTAGAACAAGAAAAATCTTACACTGAAAAAGACTGGACTAATCCTTAAGGACTGTAATTTTCAAAATACACAATAAGTCAAAAAGGATCTCATTTTTGCTGTTTAAAATAAATAAGTAAGGGTAGCCAGCTAATCTCTGAAAAGTACTAATACCAAAAGAAAATGCCATCAAAACACAAGGTGGACATAGCTAGTGATGTAAGAGATACTCTGGGTGAAACTCATGTGGACTGAACTGTTGAGCAATTAAGAATATTTAACCACTTACTGATCACCTAGAATGCAATTTAATTTGCATACAAAAGGCATATTTTAGAACAAGGAAGCTGAAGATGATTTTTACTCAATCATTTATTTTAATAGCCGTTTAGCAGTTATATAGATTTACCAATGTTAGCATTGTTTTAGCCACTAGCAACAAGATGATAATATTGAAAGTTAATTTGGGACTCTGGCTCTATTATTTGCTTCTCTAATTACTTGTCTTAGTGAGCAAAGCAGCCTGAGGAAAATGAACTGGAACAGCACCACATCAGGAGACTGGAATGACAGAAGCTTTGGGCTAAGTGATCTGAGGTGTTGCTGTTTGCAAAAAGACTTTATATTCTAGGTGCTTTGCTTAAAGTGTATTTTCTCTTCTGAACATTTTTTATACCAAAGCGCTGTTTGATTTCATGACATCATTTTCAATAATTTCCTAGGAATTAAGCTCTTAGTTTTTCATCCCCCTGGCCTCCCTTCTCACCCAACGATTCAGATGTGAACAGGTAATAAGAAAAAAGGAAAATTCCCTTTGAAAATATCACTTGAAGTGCTTTAATAACTCCTTTGCCTCAGAATGGATATTGAGTTGTGCTGCTGATAGGAAGGGGGAAGGGTTGCACCAATTAAGTGGAACCTATTGTTATTCTACAGTGTCTCATTTTTGTGCAGTGATCTTCTAAAGAAAATAGGCAAAAAGAGTCTGTTTAGTACTAATGATGGTTTCTGAGGAAATAGGAGAAGGATGCCCTTTTACATACTGTGTCACTGTAATATAAAAGATCATACAGAGCATTCCATTTTGTGCTCATTGAAAATAGGAATATGCACTGTAGTAGATGGGACCAGTATATATCTGTGGTTTTATCTTGATATATAGTATGATATAAAGTAAAATGTTAATGTACCTGCAGTTTAATTTATTATTTGCTCCTAAACCCATGTACACCAAATAAAAGCCAG
Source organism: Cygnus atratus (assembly GCF_013377495.2). Lineage (NCBI taxonomy): Eukaryota > Metazoa > Chordata > Aves > Anseriformes > Anatidae > Cygnus > Cygnus atratus. The sequence continues at coordinate 195,705,825 of NC_066362.1, read as the reverse complement.
CCTTTATATGCTCTTTCTCTTCCTATGCCTAACTTAAACTATAGAATGGAATTTAATTAAAGCCCCTACTTACTTCAATAACAGAAGCCTTGTCAGTTTAATTGATTCTTGGTCAAAGAAATATTGATCGGATAAAAGCAAATCCATTTCTTTCCCAACAATCAAAACATTTAAATAGGCTCTGTCTCCTTTTTGATGAAAGGACATGAAACCGCTGGCAGCTGTCCCTATGGCTGATGTTGATCATTAGCAAATGAGTTAATGTACATTTATATTAGTATCCATCTTGTTTTATTATAATATTCAACTACATTAAGGTCTCTAATGTCCATCTATTAAAACCTAGACAATCATATAAAAAGTCCTTACAGCATTGTAATGTAAAAACTGTTTCAGCTATTTTTTAAAATTATTTCTAGATCTGAGCCTTTCAGTTCTCACAGTGGATGTCAAAGTGTTAGGGGTGTTAAGAGCTTCAGAAAAAAAAAAAAAAAAAAAAAAACATTTAAATGCCATCTTTCAGAGATCAGATCTAATTTACCTGCAGATAACTGTTTTAATCGTCAAGCTAAAAATCTTCTCCCAAAACATTCCTCCCAGTGCATCTCAAAGAAATTTGTCTGGACATTTCTACCTTATCACTTATTTTTGAGTTCTAGCATGTCTTTCGAAGACTCCTGAAAACACAGACTTCTAAGACTTCAAAAAATCACCTTCCTGTAGGACAATAAGATCAAAAGTGAACACTGTGTTATGGCAAAGGTCCATGTACATCTGTATGCTGTCTCCAGCAGTAGCCAATAAAAGTTCAGAAGTACAATGTAAGAAACAGCACATATGGGGTGATGCTTTCCACTGTAGTTTTTTCTCAGTGGTTTAAGTGCTTCTTAAACTGAAGATTATACTCAATATTTACCCTTTAATAATCCTGTGAATGTATCTGTTACTCTTTGGGGTTATTGCATAGTTCTGGCCTCTGCAGCATCCCAGAGAACTAACCACTTTTCAGAAATTAATAATGTACCACTGCACAAAAATGCCCTGTTGTTTCTTTTAATCCTGCAACCTCATCACTTTAGTGAGTGTTTGTCTTGTGTATTATGTGAAACAATGAATCATAATTCCCTTTTTATCTTTCCACATCATTCACGACACAAATCCTTCCCAAGATGTAGAATTCTAGTCTCTTTAGTTTTCCTATTTGCCTTTTTCTGCTTCTTCTAGCTCTACTCACACGATTTATAAATGACCAGTATACAAAATCATCTTTTACACTGGTCACTTAAAAATTTTCTTCCTAATAATTCCAACAAGTGCCTGCTTTTCTTCATTGATTGTAAGGCTACAAAGATCAGTTTCATTCTAGACAATCACACTGAGACAATGTGATAGGTTAAGCTTGGCTTGGCTGCCAGATATTCATTGAGCTGCTCTCTCTCCCCTCCTACTGAAGGAGGAGTGGTGGAGAAATTAAGATGGAAAAACTTATGGGTCAAAGATATAGAGATTGCTTATCAGTTACTGTCACAGGAAAAATATAACTGAATTAGGGAAGTTAATTTTATTCCAAATAAATAAATAAATAAATAAATAAAAATTAGGACAGTGAGAAACAAAGACAAAACAAAAAACACCTTCCCCTCATCCCCAGCCTTCTTCCTAGTCTCAAATTCACTCTTTCATTCACTATTTCTCTCCCAGCCTCCCTGCCTCAAGCAGTGCAAAATATGCAGGAATGGGTATTCCGGTCAGTCCGTAATGCTTTGTCTCTGCCTCTCCTTCAACACTACACTTCTCCCCTGCTCCTGTCTTTCCCACAGGGTCCATCCATCAGGAGCAAACTGCTCCATCACGGGTCCCCCATGGGCGGCAGCTGCCCCCAGACCCCCTGCTCCTGCGTGGGCTCCTCTCCACGGGCTGCAGCTCCAGCCCGGGGCCTGCTCCTGCGGGGGCTCTCCATGGGCCGCAGCCTCCTCCAGGCCACATCCACCTGCTCCACCGGGGGCTCCTCCACGGGCTGCAGCGTGGAGATCTGCTCCATGTGGGACCCATGGGCTGCAGGGGGACAGCCTGCTCCCCCAGGGGCCTCTCCACGGGCCTCAGGGGAACTTGTGCTGTGTGCCTGGAGCACCTCCTGCCCTCCTGCTGCACTCACCTTGGGGGCTGCTGGGCTGCTTCTCTCACATTTTCTGTCTTCTCTCTCACATCTGCTGCACAGTGTCCTACCCTTTCTTAAAGATGTTATCACTGAGGCACCTCCAGTGTTGCTCATGTGATCAGCTTCGGCCGGCAGTGGATCTGACATGGAGCCAGCTGGAACTGGCTGTGTCCAACACAGGGCAGCTTCTTGTCTGTGGTTTCACACAGAAGAGACCCCTGCTTACCCCTGCCACAGCCCCTTTTACTAGTAAACTATTGCCACATAAATCCAATACAGATAAATAAATAACACCTGCAATTTTCCAGAAGCTACGTTTATTTGCAAAAAATTTCAGGGAAGTCATATGGCACAAGGGAATTGATGTCGCCAAAGTCCTGGCACCAACTCCTTTGCATGTTGAAAGAGAGAGGAGTTACTAAGAACAAATCTGAGAGAAGGATACGCAAAGCTCTGCGAAGTTTCAACCTTGTTGTCAGCAGTTTCAAACCTGAGGCTCAACGCTCTGCCAATCTGGATATCTCTTTTTGCTATCAGTTATCCTTATTTCTATATCAGTTATCCTTTTATTTGCTTATAAATCTGTCTATAATGATGTTACTATTTAAAACCTATTAGACAGTGGAATGCAAAAATGCTGTAACAAGAAATAGAAGGTATTTATCATGTCTTTGAAATTTCAAGAAATTCTTTTTGTAGTTGAGAATTTGTGACGTATTGTTTACTTGCTGAAATACACTGCAGTCAGTGTATCAGGAAACACTGGTGGAAATGTTTTTTTTTCCAATAACACAGGTTATATTATAGAAAAACAGAACTGAATGCTTCTGTTTTCATGGCATTACTTGCTTATTCTGCTCCAAGTATGTGCAATCACAAGAGTGTCACTGGGGATGACCGTGACGGTATGCAATTAAATTGTTAGACATGAGCATCATGTTGGTAATCCTATAGAAACTCATTCTACCATTTAATTCTGTTTCATTTTATTTATTCGTGGTACTTAAGGACATGGTTTAGTGGGTGATATTGGTTGTAGGGGGATGTTTGGACCAGATGATCTTGGAGGTCTTTTCCAACCTTAATGATTCTGTGATTCTACGATTCTTTTTTATTTTAAGATGCTGAACATCAACTAAAATAGCTAGATCCTAGTTATAGCCACCTATCTGATTGTTAGTACATAATAGCATATTCATAGGTTTTGCTTAAAATAATGCTGCAAGGTATAGGAGAAAACATTGGCTTCAATGTAAAGGGTGATATTGTAAGCTTACTTTGTATTGTTCAGGTTATCATAGAATCATAGAATGGCTTAGGTTGGAAGGGACCTCAAAGATCATCTAGTTGCAACTCCCCTGACATAGGTAGGAATGCCACCCACAAGATCTGGTTGCTCAGGGCCTCATCCAGCCTGCTCTTGAACACCTCTAGGGATGGGGCATCCACAAACTCTCTGGGCAACCTTTTCCAGTCCCTCACTACCCTCTGAGTGAAGAATTTTTTCCTAACCTCTAATCTAAATCATCCTCAGTTTAAAACCATTCCCCCTATCAATATCTGATTGAGCAAAGAGTTTCTCTCTCTTTTATATAAGTCCCCTTCAAGTATTGAAAGGCCGCAATGAGGTCACCCCGGAGCCTTCTCTTCTGTAGGCTGAACAGCCCCAGCTCTCCCAGCCTGTCTTTATAGGAGAGGTGCTCCAGCCCTCTGATCATCTTGTGGCCCTCCTCTGGACCCGCTCTAACAGCTCCACATCCTTCTTGTGCTGGGGGCTCCAGACCTGGACGCAGGACTCCAAGTGGGGCCTAACCAGGGCAGAGTAGAGGAGCACAATCACTTCCCTTGACCTGCTGCCCACTCCTCTTTTAATGTAGCCCAGGACGCAGTTGGCCTTCTGGGCTGCAAATGCACACTGCCAAATCATGTCGAGCCTTTCATCCACCAGAACCCCCAAGTCCTTCTCTGCAGGGCTGCTCTCAATGTGTTCTTCTCCCAGTCTGTACTCATGCCTGGGATTGCCCTGGCCTAGGTGCAGCACATTGCACTTGGACTTGTTGAACCTCATTAGGTTCACGTGGGCCCACTTCTCAAGCTTGTCCAGGTCCATTTGGATGGCATCCCTTCCTTCTATTGTATCAACCATACCACTCAGCTTGGCGTCATCTGCAAATTTGCTGAGGGTGCACTTAATCCCACTGTCTGTGTCATTGATAAAGTTATTAAACAGTACAGATCCCAGGACAGACCCCTGAGATATACCACTCATCACCGGCCTCCACCTGGACATAGAGCCATTGACCACCAGTCTCTGGGTGAAGAAGCCCACACAGTGGCCGGGGGTGTAGCTCAAACCTTTGACCCCAGCGGGCAGCGAGGTAGAAGGTGAGCAGTGCAACCGCTAGGCTACTGCTGGCCTCTTATGATTGGGAGGGATGTAGAATATGCTTTGATAAAAGGAATCAGCCACATTTTTCAAGGTTAACATTGGTGTGTAAAAATTCTAGGCTTTTAAAAATGGAGACTTCAACTACTGCAGTAAATTATTTGCTCTCCCTAAGAAGTTACCTCATCTGATTGGCATTAATCTCACATCACAATTTGAAATTTTAGAAAAAAAGAAAGCTTAAGGGTGATGCTTTTATTTGCTCTTTAAGATTTTCACTTTACTTCAGATTACTGTAGAAATTAAAAATATTATTTCTTAGCTCTAGTTTTGTTCATGCTGTAAAAATGCTACTTTTTAGTTCCTGTGTTGATTAGAACCACAGCATTTCAAATATTCCACAAATCCTATATTATAGTCAGTCAGCTGGTTTCTTTCTCAACAGAAGAGATTAAATTGCCAAAAGTTTGGGTAAGATGGACTTTTGCTTTTCATTGTCCTACTGAGTATGTACAGCCTAGTCACAAGAAGGTAGCATCAGACTATTTTGTCTTAGAATAATTTTATGAATCTCTCCTACATATTCATGAGTTTTCTATATTTTAGCTAGCACTTATGTAAATGAATGAACATTAAGCAGGCCAAATAAACACTACACAGTAAGGTTTCCTAAATATGCCTGTAGTCTCCTAATTGAATCTTTTCTTTGTTTTTATTTTTCTCAATATTATCAGCCTGCAGCTATTTTTTGAAACGCAGGTATGCCCAGGTGAAGTAAAGAGAAATAGAAAAACACTGTCCTATGATAGATAAGAAGCAGTGAACATGATAATAAGCATGAGAGATGGCTTCATGTTTCCCTATACACTTATCTCCTAATACTTTCCTGTGTGCCTCTGTCTATTTTTTATTTCTTCCAGGTGTGAGTTGGCAGGGCAGGAGAATCCAGTCAGCGGGTTGTATTACTGCATAAAGTTTTACAATTGCTGTTTAACTAAGGGTTTAATAAGGTTAGAATTTGTCTAAAATACTCATTGAAATTTGTGGCACTACTTCTATTAATTTTTTTTAAAAAGCACTCAGAAGGGGAAAAAAAGGATAAAAAGTAGTAATTATCTGTGAATTAGATTTCCCCTTGCTGCTTTGCCTGCAAATCATGCCTGCCTTCAGACCCCATAAAACCATTCTGCTCCATCCTGAGACTCCTGCCCTAATCAGCAGTATAGCTTACATCAAGGGAGCTCCTTCAAACATGGTAGCAAACCTCTCCCTGCCTTTTACCATTTGAAGAGGCTTTTATTTTTAACTTTTCAGTATCTGATAGCTTCAACTTGCCAGAACTTCTACTCCCAATACATAGCAAAGGGGCTACAGAAACAGTCATTTTGCCAATGAAAAGTAGCTTCTTTCTTCTCCACGCTAGGTCTTTTTTTTCATTATTGTTTTCCCCAGCAGTGATGTCTCTATGGTAGAAACATGCTTATCTCCTATGGCACCATGCAGATGGGATAATTTTCATGAGGTGATGCAGGCAGGATTATGCTGGCAGTATTATCACTGGCACAGCAGAACTCCGCAGTCACCCTACATAGGATTTCTGGGGAACAATGAAGACTTCAGTCCAAACAGCAGGACCATTAACAGCACTGACAATATCAATGGATATTTAAATCATGGGATAGCAACCTCTCTTTCCATGCCACTGCACTCCTGAGAGTTGATTTCTTATTTCCCATACACTGTGAGGGAACTGGTGTGTATGGCAGTCTCCTGGGAGTGTCTGTCCACGTATCTGCACGTGTCCACAACTGATACTGCTTTCTGGGAACTCCACACATATAGCAGCGTGTGGTGATGCGAGAGGAGGTGGCAGGCTGCATTTCCTCAGTTTTTGTTAGTGTCAGATTAAAGACAAGGGTAAAAGGTTACAGCATGTTCTTTCTTTTCTTACCTTTTAAAACTGTATTAACCTTCTAGTGGAGGAAATAAAAGCTTAGCTGTACCATTACAGCCTGGCCTGCTCTTTTAAAATTAGACCTACTGACACCTCCTGAAAAATATCTAAAAGCATTCTATCTGCTCAGTTTGGGCTATATAGAATATAGAATGTATTTGATTATAGACACCGTCCTCAAAGGAAGGACTAGTTAAAGACGTAATTTATCCCTGCTCTTTATTCTTTATTTTCTTTTCCTGTTGACATCATTTGCACCTCAGATTTACTTGACTTCGAATGTGGCTGACTCCGGGACAGGGATTTGGATAATGATAACGATGTGACCTCCAACTGTGTATTAGGTGTTTACCCTGTGTTATAAATGAAGTGGATCTAGAGCATGACTGCCCATACAATGTGTCTAGTGTCATTTAATATCCACTGCAGACATCTATGGGGCTGGCAGATCTGAAGCAGGGAGTAGTACCTGAATGTCTGCTGGGAGATATGTCTGGAGGCCTGGTAGGGTTCACTAGAGAATCTGAGATTAAACCCGGCGCCCCTGGGTGAGCAGCAAAACCATTCCCAAGGCAACAAAGTCAGTACTTAGATAATGCTTAAGCACTTAGTTGATCAGTGTTGATATCTGTTTACAGCAGAGTTAAATCACTCTCAAGGCTGTGCTGCCTGTCTTGCATTACAGACCCTGACATCTATTGTACACGCAGATACCTACATATAGACACCTAAAACTAGACCTGAATTTCACCACCAGAGATGCAGAAAAGAGCAAGTGTCAGCACAGTGAAGATGTTTCAGGCATTGTAGGAAATCTCAAATAGCCACAGACACTTTTGTTTACTGAATTGAAGCCAAAAGACCACATTAAGGAAACACTACATGTAGGTGCTGCCTCACAGTGGGATGCACGTATGTAGTAGCAACATGGACCCACAAATAAATCCAATGCTACAGTGTAAATGAATGAGATAAAGGTGTATCTTTGTGCAATTATGTAGTGGGAATCAACTGAGGGAGCTTCCTCATGGATTTGTCCTCACTCCCACAGATGCTTGTGGTTCAAAGGACAACCAGGGTCCAACTCTGCTCTTGAGTTCCTCCACAAAATTCATTGATGCAAACCCTGGTCTACAGATGCATCTTCAGTGTTTTACTGTGTGATTTATGTGTGGCTATTTATAACAGATAAATCAAACAGGATTTTGACCTTAAATTGAAATGTAAATTAAAGCAGGAATAGTTGAACCGTTGAAACAAATTCCAGTACAAGCAGGTTTGTCTTCATACTAGATAATAGATTTGGAAGACATGGCCTGAGAAATGATACAGTCATTGGTGGTGCATCCTTTTGCAGACCTTCATAATTCAATTACAGATAATTTTCTAAATCCTTCTGTCATGCTGGTTCCAAGAACACAGACTTTTGTCCTTTTAGCACAGAGTATTAGAGTATTTTTGGAAAATTTCACTGAGTTTCAATCATTTCTTTGCTGTTCTGACAGTCATTCCTAAACACCTATATCAATATAGCCAACCATTTCTGTCTCTCACTCCTGATTACCTCTGGTTATGTTTTCCCACCTTTCTGTCAGCCAGTCTCACTGTAATTAGGGTGGTTGCAGCTGGCATTACTTCAGGCCTTTCAGCCATGAGCATCCTGCCATCAACTAGCATCTTCTCAGTGATATCCTACTCTTCGATGGAATCTCTAGCTCCATTTATCCTTGGGGAAAACACCTCCTCCAATAACGTTTGTCTGTTCTGTTCATATCAGAAAAGTGAATGATTTCAGTAAGTATGATTTGATCTGACACATACAACCAAATCCTACTGTTATTTTGTACAGCAAGCAGCCGCACATTTCTGTGTGCTAATTCCCTGAGGTGGTCCATATTATTTCTTTACTGAAGACATTTTGATAATGTCATTATAAATTGTATGTCTAGTGAATTGCAGTCAGGAAAATTAATATACTAAAACAATTGTTTTTAACCTAGAATACTTGTTTCCTATTTACATTTGTTTAAAGAGAAAAGATATCAGCAATTCTGTGACTGGACTCCATTGTGTTTTCTAGTTTAGTGGCTACTGCCGAGGTTCATATCTGATATGAAATTATACCAGTCCAGTGAATTGATTAGAGCTACACCAGATCATTCTAACCAAGCGTACAGCCCTGGGTGCTGACTGCTGATTAAAAGTCACTGGGGCTTATACATGGCAATATAGTAAAATTGAAAAAAAGAAAAAAAAGAAAAAAAAAATTGCCTTTACAAAATTGTAGTAGGGAATAGAGTAGACAATAAAAGAGAAAACAAAAATGTTCAGCAGCACTGTTTCTCCTGCTTTCACAAGACTGCAAAACAGTCATCACTGAGTTTGTTAGAAGAAGAAATGTAGATCATTTAAAATAACAACAAGAAGCTCTGTTCGTTTCGTAGCTATACCTTAATGATAATGACTGAGGAGGCTGCAAGCACTTTTAGCTTTGGAGAACAGGTTCCAATGATTACACTGATGTGCACATTTTGAAATACTATATAGACTAGAATAAAATCCAGATATTAAAAAGAAAGAAAAAGCCCCAAACACAATTTTTGAACTTAAAATGGATTTGTATTGTGAGAAACAAAGACAAATTAAAGCAACACCTTCCCCCACCCTCATCCCCTCTTTCCCAGGCTCCGTTTGGCTCCATCAACCCCAACTCCTTTACCTCCCTACCCTGAGTGGAGCAGAGGGATGGGAAATAGAGGATGCAGTCAGTCCATACCAGCTCCTGCTCTCCACACTTTGTTTGTAGTTTTACTGGCAGACCCTTGCTCCTGCATGGGTCCCCCACAGGTTGTAGTGTGGATATCAGGTTCACCATGGTCCTCTCCATGCACTGCAGAGGAATCTCTGCTCCAGCACCTGGAGCACCTCCTCACGGCCCTCTTCTTCCCCTCATCACACTACTGTATGGCATTCTTGCCCTTTCTTAACTGTATTCTCACAGAGGCACCACCAGCTTTGTTGATGGGCTCAACTGTGTCCTTTGGAGGTGGCTGGAACCAGCTGTGCCTGGCACAGGCAGCCCTCTCCTCTCCTCACAGAGGCTCCTGTAACCTCCCTGATGCCCACACCTTGCTGTGGACACCCAATAATTAAACTGAGTGAAATAAGATAAAATGTTTGTACTAGAGAGGCAAAGACTGAAGTGAGGCAGAATGCCACACTTCAAATACAGGTTAGACAAAGGTTTTCTGGGATGCTTCAGGTTTGGTCACTTAATGCCTTGGGGCAACGGGATAGTTAGGAAATGTTTCAGGCCTGCTCCCTGTGTGGATGGTATTGGTTTTGAACCTTAACTGTGATGGGCACTCTAGATTTCATTACTGATGAAAGTGTGATGTATATTATACTGATTTCTATGAAGTTAGCAGCTTAATTTTGCGGCTTTTCAGGTGAGTCATGAGGTATATATGTTATGATTAGAAGTATAAGCCCCAAGTCTGAACAGATCTGTTTCTGTAACTGATTGTTTTAGTTACAATGCGAGTCTGTATATTGTAGGTACATAATTTCTGCATGCAAAAATGCGCAGTGAAATAAAGTACTTGAAAGGACAACCAAAACCAGGGTAGACTTGTTCGCTTTCTTCTTTATCATGGTAGGAGAAATTTTCTTTCTTGAATGAAACTATTCTGGGGGGATATTGAAACTAATGATTTATCATTTTCGCTGTTTGTCTCTCTCTCTCTGGTGCTGTTGTGTATAGATATGAAAAGAGATCACAACAAGAAATCTGAACTTTTGCTATAATAGTACAGTACACTAAAATAGTTTGAAAACCCACATATCTTACTGTCTCTAAAATGCTCTGCTTGATTTTTTTTTCTCTTTTGCCTACCCCTACTGTGTGAGAGGAAGGAAAGATGCATTCTGTCATGTTTATTTCCATAAATATCATGCAGGTGCCAGTGTTACAGCAGCACAGGTATTCTAAACCAGAAACAAATACTTATATGCTTTAATTCCCAGAGTTATAAACATCATGTGTGCAACACAGATGATAGTCATCTATAGTGATGTAGTTTTTCTTAGTCTTTTCTTGGGGTCACTGGTAATAAAAGTGAGACACACATGGACTTTCAATTGTTACCTTCATATATACATCTATACATCTTTTTTTTTTTCTTTTTTTTTTTCTTTAGTTTTAGGTAAGACCAACGGATGCTTTCCCTCCCCTCCTTCCTTTAAGTTTCAGAGGCACAAAGGGTATAGAATCACTGTATTAATTATATATAAATGATTAATTTTGGAATAATGAATACTTTGTACAGTGTCTAGTTTAGATCTTACTTTAATGGCCTCAGTTTTATTTTTTCTTTGTAAACTGGTTCAGTATACCCATCATGCCACTCCCATAACTTGAGGTCATCTAATTATGTGCGTCTAAAAAATGTTTGCCATCTACATTTCAATTGCCTGAAAAATATACTTCCAAAAAATCTTAAGAAATATGCAGCTTGATACAGAAGCTGCTTCTTTCATTCATACTCTTCCTTGTATCTCATTTGAGGAATTGAAATCACATGAAGTCTATCATTTCCATAGTTTCCATGCATTGGTTGTTTCCTCTAGACCACTAGAAGTCTCTGCCACAGAGATCCTGCTAGCTCTATTGTTCCAGTCTGCCTCTACCATGTCTTCTTTCTCTTGTGTGCCTATTGATGTTGAAACAACATGAATAATCTGAGTAAAAAACTGAAGCAAAAATTCAAGCTAACATATTTACAGCAAAATGATTTCCTTGGCAAGTGGCAAAAAGTTGTATCTTATATCTCACATTGCAATACTCTGTGATTCATCAGCATGGATAACCAAACACTGTTCATAATACGGCCTGTCTGAAGACCAAGCCCTGTTGCGATTTGTAGTGAGGTGCCTTGTTTTCTTTGTGTTGACCAGGCTTTCCCAAGCTGACAGATTCTTCCTATCTTCTGCAGGAGAATAACATAGACTTACTTTTCTGTATTTAAAAAGGGCAATAATAAAAAGAGAAATCTTATAAAAAGAGAATGCATATGAAGTGGTGAAGGCCGGCTTTACAGAGTTCTCTCATTTGTTAATTAAATTGTAAGGGAAGTGTTTAAAATATCTGATCTCCACAATAGGATAACTAAACAAATGCATGTAGGTCATGGAGATAGGTAGCTAGACAGAGTTCTATGTATTTCAGATATTAGATAATTCAATGTACTGAAATAAAAATAATAAAAAACAAACATTTTTTTAATGCAGTCCCTTTAAAAAAAATGATAGATTTTATTTATTTATTTATTTATTCTAGAAAATCATTAAAATCTCTGTTTCTGTCTGTGATTACTTCAGAATGAAGTTAACAAGACATTGCCAAGCTTCACTGACTGGTTTCAGCAGTCTTAAATTACCAATTCATGTTTTCCAGCCTGCTGTGTGGACCATCTAGAAAACCTTTTAAATCACACACAGGCTCTTCAATTAATTGGGAAGAAACAAAAGTGCAATGTACAGAGTTCAAGATATACTTGAGGTAGCATTCTCTTTTCAGCTGAAGTTTAAGAACAAGTTTTTATCTACAAATAGGACTGATCTGAAATCTGGAAAAGCAACAGAACATTACTGTTAAGTGGTTTATGTTTGTTTATTTGTTCGTTGAATCTATCTATGTGGAGGAACCTTAACATAGGAATATCTTGCTTCCCAATGGAAAAAGAGACATGATCATCTCCATGATAGCTACCAACACTCACCCTGGATCCTGCAAAACATAGAAAAGGAGACTGTGAAGACTGCAGAGGACATTGTCGTCTACTGCTAAATAAATCAACAAAAAGAATCTAAAAAAAATGAGAAGCATGCACACCTAGCAAACTTGGCCTTCTAGCCATCCTTGTGGAGTCAGAAAAGGATGAGCATTAGTATGTGTTAGTCCTTTTCAGACCTTGATAAATGTTCTATGCATGTTTCACCTACACAATTTCTTTTATTGATTCCTTATTCTTTCCCCTCCATCTTTATTCCTTATACTCCCTAGAAACAAAAGTCTCTAGAATGCTTCTGTAGCCAAAGAAAACTCTTGACTGCTTAGTTTTAATAATGTCATATGTGTAGGGAGCAAGGAATCAATCTCAATATGAGGCATACTGTAGTACAAGCTGTCAATGTGTAAAGCACTGGTAGCTACCTCAATAAAGAAATGTTTCTGGTGGTCAAAATCGGTCAAAGATTTTCCTTGGCAAGGAGTTATCACAGAAGGAGGATCAAGGAGGATCATTGAACTGGGGCTCATGCGGAATTTTGTAACAAGCCCTAAATGATGATGGGCCATGAGCTGGATCTAAGAACAGGTCAAGAAAGAAGTTGATCAGTGTTTGAGAAGAGCATACATCAATGGGGGTCTGTAGAGGCACTATGCCTGAATTTACTGAATTGATAAAATTTTTAAAAATCATTTTTTAAAATTGATAAAATTTTTTAAAATCATTTTATTGAAATAGGTACTTGGAAGCAGTGAGCAGTGATCTTTAGCATCTCTTATGAGGAGAGGTTTTCATTCACTTGAAGAGTCGGTGTACGTACTTTTTCTCCAGTCTTGCTCTCAGAAGGAAGAGTCATTCCAGTAAATGGAACACAGTTTCCATTTTCGTGTCAGTAATATTGTTATCTCCTTGTTAATATGCAGTATTAACCATCTATTTGAGGAACATAAATTACCTAAGTTTATTTTAGATTCTTGTAGAGACAAAAATAAGTATAAGGTCCTGAAAAGGCCCACCTTCTGGAGGCGGCAAACACATTGATCATAGCATGACTAACTTTCTAAGTTATGTTGTGTGTATACCAATCTTTTCTAATAAATGCTTGCTATTAAGAAATAATAGGCAAATGTATTTTCTAATTCATTAATAAATGCAAGGTTGGTGGAAAGTGTACTTTTCATAGTGAAGTCTCAGAGGAAACATGCACTTTTGATTCAAACTTTAATACAAAGTCATGCAGGCTTTTGAACTGTGCAGAGCTGAAAAGCCAAAGTATCTTTTTTGAGAACACGACTTGAAAACGTGGCATAGGATACAGTAAACTATGGCTTTACTTTAATATTAAGATTTCAAAAGCTGGCAAATAACTGAAAACAGAACAGAAACTAGAACAAATAATGTAGTGTATTGAACTAATGCTACAGGGCTGTCCAGTGTTCCATCTAACGTTTCTGAATCCCTCACAAATATTTCTATTTGAAAATGAACATTGCCATAAGCCAGCTCATTTTAGTAAATGAAAAATCTACCTTTTTCTTTCTTCTATAACTATTACATAATAATTGTTTTCTATTAAATGAGAGAGATGTAAATGGAGACCACATAGTATTGATTCATTCAGATGAAATGTTCATTGTAATAGAATCAGCATGGAAATATTTGAAACAGAAGTTGACAGACTGTTCCTCAAAGTTATACTCACTGTTAAAATAGAACTAGAAAATCTCTTTTATTCTTCCTATATTCTCACAATGTCTTCACAACTGTAGTGTTTTATGTCTTCCAGTGATGTAAAGATCTGTACGACTGATCTCTCTTATCTCTACCTCTGTTTCTCTTTTGTTTCATTGTTGGTGATATTATAGTATTTAACTTAACTAAATCCATGTGTTAATATCTGTGCTGTTATTGTCTGTGTTATTATTATGTGCTAATATAAGAGAAAGCAAAGTTTCAAAAATAAGATACTTTTTGTAAAGACATGTCAAAGTAGGTGGGACTTGGAACACGAAGGAAATTTATTGCTTTCAAGGGACAAGAAAATAAAGATTGGATTTAGAATAGTGTTTTGGCTAAATGCTTGATAGTCAAAGTGAGATGAAAGAAAAACTGTGGATAGGATGTTACACTAGATAAACTTCAAAGTTTTCTGTGTTAAGGAGGACAACAGCACCTGAAAAGAGGTTCTGAAAAAAATCTCAGAAGTTCAGGTTTGACTATATTCACCTAAAGCCAACCTGAGGGAAGCTGAGAGGAGATATTACTTTGACAGGATGAAATACAGGGCTGAAGATAATAGTTTGGTGATAAATATATGGGAGACATATATTGAAATTATATTTTTTAAGTCCTATATAATCTGGAAGACATACCTAAGAGGAAAGTGGACATAGCAGCATAGCAGTGTCTGATAAGTGAAGAGATTAGGGTACTAATCCAACATCACTAGGCAAATCTGTGTCAGAGCTTGCTTCAGAATGTATAGTTTTTGAGTTTAGTGTTGCACATAGCTCTATATGTCATCTCATTGTACATGCACATGTTTTGGTAATGTGTATTTTTACTGTATTCAAATATAACAGTATATGTAAATGTGATGTAGCAGTACGTAAACATTTGGCAAATGTAGTAGCTGATTCTCAGATTGCCCTATATAGTCTTTTAAGAGTGAACAAGTTGGAGTGGTGATCCTGCCAGTGAAGTAACATTCTTTAAACAAATATGGTGTTAAATTAACATCCCCTCCCCAAAACTGTCCTTATGATAACTCCACCTTCTACATACCTTCCTAGACATATAACAGGCTTATTCTAATATTAGTTACCATTAAATACCTGAATCATTGGGTCTTTTTAATAGCACCATCTCATGTAGCAGGTAAGGGCTTCACCTCATGTAACAGAGTAATTCTGCAAACATTATATAGCAAAAGAGTTCAGTAGTGTTGTGAAGGATCAAGTATGTAATATTACAGAAAATCTACATTTGAAATATCCACTTATTAATTTATAAATGGAGTCAATTTCTGTCCCTTTAATTCTGGATTCTGGATTTGCAGAAGTATACTATCAGTGATTGAAAATGTTGTGATTATACTTCTGGTTACAAAGTTGAGAATTGTTTTCATTTTTACATTTTCATGTTATTATGTCTTTGAAGATATGATTTTGTGAATGGCTAGCATTTAATAATGCCTCCCAATTGCAATTTCTAATGAAATTGAGTGAATTCCTAGTACTTTGGGACAACTGTAGTCTTAGGAAACTGTGCTAAAATAAAGAAATTGAACAAGGCACTTCAATGAATTTGTAACGTGCAAAATTCTTGGTTAAGTCTTCAGATGAGTTAAATCAGGAAAACAATAATTGGTGTTCTGCTAATTAACACCAGTTTCTGGCAGGATTTTGTACATTTATTCATTCACTTGAACTTGCCAAAAAAAGCTCAAAAATTCCATATTCTTGATATATGGTCTCTGGTCTAATTTTGAAGCACATCTCAGTCTCTCATCAGTCATTATCAATCACAATATGTCGGTCTATTCCTGGTTAGAAGTCAAAACTTCGATTTCATGAAAATGATGAGCTTTTTAAATTCATTTTTCTTCTGAATGAAAACAAACCTTGGTTACTTTTTTTTTTTTTTTCCCCCCAAAGTTAATAAAAATTACTTATCCCTGCCTGGACTCAGAAAAGTAGGCATTGTACTAAATGGTGGTATTCACCTCTGTGTCTTGACCTCTGATCCACATTGACCTCTGTGTCTTTACCTCTAAGGTACAGACTCTTCTTAAGTAGGAATTGCTGTCTAGCATGAATAAACATAAACATGACAATATAAAGCACATGTGCAACAAGTTAAAATCTCACTTAATATCAGAACTAACCTTTAAACAAAATAATTTTATATATGCTTGCAATCTTTATTTTGAAGTTTATACTTGGGACATTATTTACATTTCATTCTTTTGTGTTACCTAAAAATGGGCTTTTTGTCTGTGGCTGCCTCAAATTTTTAAAGACCTAAGCAAGCAAACAACTGAATGATAAAATAATAATAATAAATAATAATAATAATAATAATAATAATAATAATAAACAGAGAGGAAAGGACTTAACAGAGCTAAGGGGTTTCATATCTGTGTTTGTGTTTTGCCCTTCAGTTCAATTTAGTTGAGCCAAATTGATTTCAGTGCGATTTTTCATATTTTTAAGTTTATGGTTCTTCTGTATTTCCACAGAACTTTTGTTGGTGTTGGTGGATGAATGTGCACATAAAAATTATGTATCCCCATTTCGAAAATGATTATGAAATACTAAATGTATTGAAATGTTATATTTTAAATTGTTCATTGTTCTTGATGGAAAAATACCATTATTCAGAACCAAGTAATATAATTAATCAAATAATAAAAATAAAATTAATATAAAATTACATTCACAAATTAAAGTGAAATGTAAATTAACATTTTGTATATATGAAATCCATTTTGTAATAAAAATATACTGTATTATGTAGTAACTTTCAGATCCCTCAAAAGTCATTGTTACCCATGAGAAGTCTAAAATTTTATTAGTCCTGTAGCTGCTCTTTAGAAGTGTAAAAGTTTTTTTCCTTTTTAAGAGGAATTTAAACAAAATAATGAAAAGTCTTTTCAGAGGTATTCGCGGGACAATGCTGAACAGTTAATTGTTGCTGATATTTTTTTCTAAGAGTTGGAAGCTTAATTTTGAAAATTTATATTCCTTAGATGTAAAACTCTTATAAATCAACATTCTGCCAGGGAACCCCCAACAAATATTATTTTGCACTGACAATATTTTTGCATTAGGTAATAATCAATGTAACTCCAATTTGTTAAAGTCATGGAGAGGGGGGGTAATTAAAAAAAAAAAGGCACAGACAGGAAAGATGACTTAATGAATAATGGATAACAGCTTGTCTGGAAGCTCAGAGCTTCCAGGATAACCTAGGTAGAAGGGCTTGAGAGAAATGTAGGCAAACTGAAAAGCAAAAGTGCAAACCGAAAAGCAAAAACATTAATGGAAATAAACTCCCACCAGAAAAGAAAATTGGTGATTACTGGCTCCTTTTTTCATTTATATATGCCCTTTGGAAGACTACATGAAACAGTGCAAAATTGCACATTAATAGATTTAGAAACAGATATAATTATGATAAAAAAAATATACCATATGGTACAAAATCTGTGATTGGAAAAGAGCAAGAAAAGAAATGACCAACATCACTTTCTCATCTGTAAAAGTATAAATCAGTTTTGGAAAAATAATCTATATGAGAATACTAGAGACTGACAAAGATGAGAACCCCTTTGACAGTTTTCTGAAATTAGTTTCCATTACAATGGGAGTTTTATGACGGAATAAAAAAGAAAGCTAATTGTATTTTACAAATGAGATCATTACTTTTCTTTGGACTTTTACCGCAATTTTTGTAACTCATAAATTTCACTAATGTGTATGCTAATCTTCAAATGTTTTGATCTATGTATCTTTGAATTTATGATGTCAGATACTTTCATGTCAGTGGGTACCTTCATGATGTCTTTTAGGTGACACAAAGTCTGGACATCCTGCTGAAAAAAAATATATATATATATTTTAACCCCAATTCCAAATATGAAAGATAATCTGAAACAGACTCACAGCACAGTTTACGAGTTTTTTTCTTATTAATTATTTTCTTTATCCTATTGTGCAAACTTATTCCTAAGAAAATGTATTAGACACTTATTGGTAGAAACAGGAAGAAGCATTTTTCATTTCAAAAGTGGGTAAAGGTGATGCCCTGAAACGATTCATGACTGCAACACTGGCCAAAAAAAAAAAAAAAAAAAAAAAAGCTTTTATAACCAGGTCGCGATTATTAGCAGATTCTACCTGCACATTTGTCTTTGTTTGCTTTCACATTCCCCCTGCCAATACTAAAATTACCTTCTCCTTCATTAGTCATTAGACTGTTCTTTCATCATACACTTTTTGTCAGTGAACTTTCTGCATCACTCACAGGTGATAACAAAAGATAGAAATCTAATGAAACTTATTTCATTTAACTTTTCCATCTCATTTTTAAGTGTCTATGTCCACTTCGAAATGTTTTCCCTGCTTGAGCAGGGGGATTGGACCCGAGGACCTCCATAAGTCCCTCCCAACTTCACTATACTGTGATTCTGTGGTTCTTACATTACTATGGTGAATTGTGTCTGTGACACAATTTTTAAACATTTAACAAATCTTTATTTGGAATTAAAAGATACATTCCATTATTTTATATACAACGGAACAAAACTAATTGAAAAGATCTAGCTCTGTTTTACGTTTTTGCATATACTTATATCTATGTAGTGAAATGGAAAAAGCTCCTATTCAATCTATTCATGTATATGGAAAAAAGTATTAATATATCTATCCAAAACAGTGAGGAAAATGATATAACATTTTGTGTGTAAGATATATAATATTATCCTATTCAACACAGGACTTTACAATGTAAAATTGAAAGGCAGGAGATGGACAGACAAGTATGGAAATACAAAGAAATAATGACACAACATGGCTCAGCATAACAGGCAGTCTCCATGCTCATTTTTATTCTGTCTTCTGGATGGGAAATTGCACTCTAGTATACACTTCAGCAAACAGTATATTTCCATTCAAAATGTACCGTGCTTTTTTGTTTACTTTTTGTTTTTGAAAAATTGCTGATAATTTTGGAGTATGGCTGCTGGACTGCGTGAGAAATACTATGAATATTGATCAGTTGGAAGTGCCAATGTTAGCCTTACAGTGAAACAAATTATAAAAAAATGCATCAAAAATTTTATAAATCAGAAAAAAACACTGTAAAGTAAAAACAATTGAGAACCACCGCTTTCGGTATTTTTTGCTGAACATCTTTTCCTGGACGAAGAAATGAGTTCAACAGCTGTTTGTGCTCATGATCTTGGAGGTTATTTTCTCAGTACTTCGATGAAACTGCTTGAAAGTGCATTGGCTTTCTTCCTCCAATGAGCTGAACAAATCATTTCTGATATTCACAGTCAGACTAGAGTCTTTTAATCAAAGTCTGCCATTAATTTTGCCTTATTATCTGTAGCACACAGAAATGTGGTTGCTGATTTGGGCTAATACTAAAAAAAAATGGTTTGTAAAAATGAAACCATTCCAGAGAGTATTCTTTAGTTATAAATAATTCAGTAAACCAAGGTTTAACCTGCACATTATCTAGACAGTAGAATTTTATAACTCCTAATAGTTACTAGTCATTTGTAGAAATGAGATGCATATTTTCCAGAGACCCTTACCTGGTTTAAGCTCTCAAGCAGTTTAAGTAAGATGATCAATTTCAATATTTGCAGTCAGGTTAAAAAAACAGCAACAACAAGCCTTTAAGCAAACCATGATGAAAGCATTCTTACTCATCTAAACCAATAATTCTTTACTTTGTTCCATACAACTTTTTACCATATATTTCTCGTCTAATTCAAACTCTTGTGAGTGAAGCAGGTATTAGATACAGCACTTTGTGTCACATACGTCTACGTCAGAGTGAATCAGGAACTAGGAGCAAAAGTCTGGATTAAAAAAACTCTATTATACGGTGTAACTGCCTGCATGAGGGCTAAGGCACTGAAAGAGGATTCCTAGATCAACAACCCTAGTCTGCTAACGCTGCACACTGTGTGCTCTCTTTCCTATCTTAGTTTTGTCTGCCTTTAGAAAAATTAAGAAATGCTGAAAAGGCCGTGATTAGTCTAGAATGTGTATAATTCAAGTAAACCTGATGCTGTTATAACTAGTGCTGTCTCCACATTATCAATCCCTAAGAATATAAACTCAGACCAGTAGTAAAAAAGGAATTCCAAAGAAACATTAGTTGTTCTTTGAGGATCAGAGTTGCCAAAGTCTATTTCCCATGTATTTCTGTCCTGTATGAATGTCTATTACAGCACTGGTTCAAGCAGACAACTCTTCTGGATGGTGGAACATTACTAACATCATTGTACCCATTAGGTTATCTGAAGCCCAGTCAAGACAAAGCTCATGCTGTACATTTCTTCCAAAGGGTTTCTCATTAGGTTCACTGACAAAGTCTCTCTCCTCTTTCCACCTAATGAATTCAGATATTGACAAAATTTTTGAGTTAGTAATATTAGGATTTCCGCTTTCCTGGTATGTTTGGTAGATATTGATATTGACTGTGGATGGGGGGTGGTGGGGGAGGGCAGGACACAGAGATGAAAACAGACACACATATGTGCACATACACGTGAAGTATGATCAGATTTGCTGTATTTAATAAGATAACCATGCTATGAGACTCAGCCTAGGACATGTAATTCTCACAGTCAAAGGTAGTTTATGACTTGCTACAAGCAGCAGAGAAATAATCTGTGGCCAGTCAAAACCCACTTACACTGAAGCTCCTCTGCAGTAGTTTTTTTTTTTTTCTTCTGAATTAATCTAAGTATTTTAAATAAAATTCAGAATATTTTATTTAGTATTTAGGCTCAGATTGTTGCAATTGCTCTTTTAATCAATTTTAAAGCATAGAGTCAGTCCTATAACTCATCATCTGATGACAGCAGAAATGATGAATATCAGAGATGTTTGATGTCAATGCCTATTCATCACACTTTAATTTCACTTAGACCTTATGAACCTAAATTTTCTTGTATTGTGTTTAACTTGATTCCAGATTCTGCATTTGTAAATCCTAATTTTCTCATGTTCATAGAATCCCATTCCAAACTATTCCACTCAGTTAATGGTGAATATTTGAATGGTTAGAAGAAACAGATTTAATATTTCATCTTTTGATGTTTCTGCTTAAAACACAAGCATTGCTTTTTAAGTAAATGAGACAAATGATTATGCATAATTAACTGGTTGGATATCTGCAAGTAATTGTTCAGTACTCGTAAGCATTTGTAGTAAGATTATACTATCATTAAACCACATTTACAGCGTATTAAAAATCTTAGTGCAATGTCTTAACGAACCACATTTTTCAACACTTACTAGAATCATGCTCTCATGGAGGAAAAGTAGTGCATATTGAGAGGCTCTTTAATTTGCTAAGAATGATGTAATGACGGCCAATATATGGATGTTAAATCCAGAGTAATTCAATTCAGAACTAAGGTGTACATTTTTAATAATTGATCAGATATTGGAATTGATGGGTTCATCACCTCTTGAAGTTGTCAAGGGAATATCTTTCTGAAAGTCTTGCTTTATAACAGTACAAGCCATTTCATTCACTGCAAGTTTAACTGGGTTAAATAATATTGCTTGTGTTATAGAAGAGGTCAGGCTTTATAATTTAATGGTCCTTAAGATGAAATCTTCTGCAAAACTTGGACAGTTTAAAAGAGTTTGCACTGCACAGTAATACAGTGGCAGAATGTCAATGGATGTAATAAATAACGACTACCCATTTAATGTATTAGAAAAAGAGATTTTCAATCTTTATACTCTGTTTTGCTTACATATATCCTTCATCAGTGTTTGCTTTGGATAGGGGTACTTATCTTCTTATAGTTTTTAGCTCCAACGTGCATCAATGTCATTTCAGTTAGCAGAATCATAATGCTGGGGGCCGTGGAAACACTGTGCCTCAGTCTGTGATTAATGCAAATGCTTATTAGGATATATTTTTTTATTTTTTAATTTTTTATTTTTCACAATGTTTGAGGTTGGAAGGGACCTCTGGGGATCATCTAGTCCAATGCCCCTACCAAGCCGGATCACCTAGTTTTGTTTTGATTTGCAGAGCTGCTCTCAATGAATTCTTCTTCCAGTCTGTACTTGTGTCTGGGATTGCCCCGACAGGTGCAGCACCTTGTATTTGGACTTGTTGAACCTCATAAGGTTCATGTGGCCTTACTTTTCAAGCTTGTCTGGGTCCCTTTGAATGGCATCTCTTCCTTCTATTGTATCAACTGCACCACTCATCTTAGTAACATCTGCAAACTTGAGGGTGCACTTGATGATATTAAACAG
This sequence comes from Cygnus atratus, assembly GCF_013377495.2. Classification (NCBI taxonomy): domain Eukaryota; kingdom Metazoa; phylum Chordata; class Aves; order Anseriformes; family Anatidae; genus Cygnus; species Cygnus atratus. The sequence continues at coordinate 195,683,513 of NC_066362.1, read as the reverse complement.
TACCTCTCCCAAGACAGACCCCAGAGGGACACCACTCATCACCAGCCTCCACCTGGGCATAGAGCAATTCAGATTATTTACAGTTAGATTTATTTATAGTTAGATTGCAGAAAAAAACCTTACTACACTCTTGACTTCACTAAACTGTCAGGAAGTTTTAACAATTGCAAGATTACCAGTCTGAGCAGCAGTTAAACGTATTTGTAAGCAGACATACATCAGAGAGATCTTTGACTAATGGTCTCACCGCATTTCAATAATGTTTCATCTTCAAGATCTGGCTGCTTTACAATGAATCCTGTTCTCTCACCACAGGACAGAAATTAGATGTGTGTGGTTTGTGTGTGCATAGCCTTCAAAGAAATGAATGTAATCAGAACAAGCCAGCTCTAATTAACTAAAGACTGTACTGAAAGGATCTGGTTCTGTGGAATAAGTGAATGGTTCCTGTTTAGGTTAATTGTTAAAATAATATAATCAGCAATTCTAACAGCATACATTCCCAAAACATAGAAGTGCTGTTTTGCTTTAGTGAATGCACTATGACTATGCATGGTGGGCTTGCTCTAAGAATGACAGTGCCTTTTATTGATAAGCTTTTACCATCTGTTCTAATGATTTATTCATACTACGGAAAAAGCAGGTGAAATTTCAGAATGGAGATAAATAGTAATGGATATGTACTGAAATGGGCTGTGATTGTGCAAATGAGTTCAATGTTAACACTAATGTTCAGGCAATTGCTGTCATTCAAATGACATCTTCACATGCTATTATATAGTCTTGAAGTGCAAAATGTTGAAGATATAATGCAGAAGATCTATTTTTAGGAGAGTAATGATTTCCCCTCTGTCTTCAGACATTCATCCTTTATTATGAATAATAGTATAAAAATATTTATGTATATTTTGGCCTTTTATACATAGCAAATTTTAAGGAGAAATTCTGGTGACAGATCTCTTCATTAAAGAATCCTGGAGGCTGTAAAAAATTTCACAATAGGCTTGTCTTATTTCTAAGTTTGTATTATTGAGTTCTTTTCCAACAGTTTATTGGGCTAGACTGAGCTTTTGTCTCATTCTACATAGCAGTTCCTTTGGGGAGCCAAAAGTCAAAAAATCAAGAGCCTGGAATTTTTATGTGAAGTTCAACATAACCAACTTCCTGACTTTTATTTGATTACCATTCTATGCTCAAGGTTACCAGTAAAAGGAGAGACCATCATATCATTAATTAATATACTGCATCAATCCCTTTTATCCTTAAAAAGGAATAATGGTAAAGAATTAATTGAATGCAATGGAGCATATAAAGGATCATGAAAGTTAGAAAAATGATGGAGATGACTGTCATTGCATACATGTAACAAAGGTTCCAACATAAAAATAATAATAGAGATATGCAAAAAAGTGTTGTCAGCAAATTCAGTAAATGCAATTGTACATTTTGAGAGTCCAAAACTTTAATAGTGATTTGCTATCTCCAATTATAGCATGTAACAGGTCATATCTATTTTTGACGTAAGGAAATCAAAATCAAAAAGAAGTTGATATGTTACCTGTGCTTAAAACAACTCATCAGCATCTTGAGTTTCCATATAAAGGAGCTCAACACTGATGAGAACTTTTTTCTACCCAGTCTTGATTCCACTTAGATTTTGTTTATTTGCTCTTCCAATGTAGATTGCTTTTCTTGATCTTCCCTCATTCACTCCCATCTTAAGTTTTCTCCCATTACCTACTGAAAGCATAATGGGCTGCTTTAGCCTGATTAACATCAATGTAGTTACTTTGGGCTAAGGTTTATCGTTCATTGACTACATGCGTTTGTTACAGAATCATAGTATCATGAAGGTTGCAAAAAACCTTCAAGATCATCTACTCCAACCGTCCCCCTACCACCAATATCACTCACTAAACAATGTCCCTAGGTACCTCATCCAACCTTCCCTTAAACACCCCCAGAGACAATGACTCCACCAACAACCTGGGGAGCCTGTTCCTATGCCTGATCACTCTTTCTGAGAAGAAATTTCTCATAATTTCCAACCTAATCCTCCCCTGGTGCAACTTGAGGCCATTCCCTCTAGTCTTATCACCAGTTATCTGCAAGAAGAGGCTGACCCCCAGCTCTCCACCACTTCCTTTCAGGTAATTGTAGAGAGCAATAAGGTCTCCCCTGAGCCTCTTCTTCTCCAGACTAAACAACCCCAGTTCCTTCAGACACTCCTCATAGGACTTATGTTCCAGGCTCTTCAGCAGCTTCGTAGCCCTTCTCTGGACACACTCCAGGGCCTTGATGTCCTTCTTCTAGTGAGGGTCCCAAAACTGAACACAGTACTCAAGGTGCGGCCTCACCAGAGCAGAGTATAGGGGGACGATCAGGCAATAGTAACCTGATTACTAGCAAATCGTTGTCTTAGCTCAAACAAGCTAAAATCAGATCAGGCCAAAAACAAACATAGGTCAAGGCAACTCCAGATTGACAGATCAAGTACAAAATCTTTTACTGCTTGCAATGGAAATTGTGTTTAATGTGATACAGATGGCTTGCTAACAAATGACACATTACAAAAGTAATGGTGATTAAAATTATATTAACTTTCTCTGGGATTTTCTGATGTAGATCCTCACCTATTACTATTAAGTAGTATTTCAGAATTATTAACCCATAACCTGAATTATTAACCCGTAACATCTGATACCTGTGTAAAATACCCTTCAGTTTTGATCTTGGTATCTGCATTATTCAAAGTGTCATGTTCAAGTTCACTAGAATTAGTAAGTTTTTTTATTTTTATTTTTGTATTGACGCATAAAAATTATTGTCATAAAGTTGTCTATACATGTTTAGTCCTCTTCCCAGGAAAATGTAAATGCTCCAAAGAAACAGCATATGTAACTTCCCAGTAGGTATAGATTATTCCATAATGGAAGACATTTAATGCTTGGAAAGATGACTTCCCTAATACTTAATGTGCATTTTCCTTTTCTTGATGTCATCTCTTCCTCCTACTTTTAGCTTCTCCTATTACATACCAAACGTTACTTACTCCTGAATATTTGTTATTTTTCAATTACAGCTATTACTTCTGCCCTGTACATCAGTTATAATTTAGTCAAAGTATTTAAAGCACCTGACAACTAATTAATCTGCTATGTTCTGCACGTTATGTGACCAGAAGCAGTGAAAGAAGAACAAAAATTTGTGTATTTTCAAATGCTTTCTCTCTAGATTTGTTCCTCGGTCCTTCCTTATTTTGTTTTTTGTTCTCGTCAGAATTTTTTCTACTTTGTCTTTTGAAATGACATCTGCATTTCTAACTAGAAATCCATGTCTAACTTCTTCTTCTTTGTCATAAATGGACCTATTAGAGTAAGTCCAGAGGAAGGCCATGAGGATGATCAAAGTGCTGGAGTACCTTTCCTATGAAGATAGGCTGAGGGAGTTGGGGTTGTTCAGCCTGGAGAAGAGAAGGCTCCAGGGAGACCTTATAGTGACCAGGAGATGGACTCTTTATCAGGGAGTGGAGTGATAGAACAAGGAGTAATGGCTTTAAACTGAAAAAGGTCAGTTTTAGATTCGATTTTAGGAAGAAATTCTGTACTATAAGGGTGGAGAGGCCCTGGAACAGGTTGCCCAGAGAAGTTGTGGATGCCCCATTCCTGGAGGTGTTCAAGGGCAGGTTGAATGGGGCTTTGAGCACCCTGGTGTAGTGGAAGGTGTCCCTGCCAGGGGGTTGGAATTAGATGATCTTTAAGGTCTCTTTCAACCCAAACCATTCTATGATAAATAACGGAATGATGTTACAGGCAGAGAGGCTAGTATTTGTGGATAAAAAGAAAACTGGGTTGAAGAAGAAGGTTCAACACTGGTGGAAAAAGATGGAAACGCCAGGCTCACAAAGTTAGGTATTGTCCAGAAGACAGACAACTGGCTAACAAAAAAGAAAAGGTGACTCGCATCAGTGCTTCAAGACTTAACCATAGAACCATAGAATATTCCAGGTTGGAAGGGATCCCCAAGGGTTATCGAGTCCAACTCCTGGCTCCACACAGAACCACCCAAAAATCACCTGAGAGTGTTGTCAAAATGCTTCTTGAACTCCGTTAGGTTCCGTGTTGTGACCGCTTCCATGTGGAGCCTGTTCCAACAACTTACCTTGAAAAACGTGTAGGATAATAGATATTAAAAAGAGGGAAGTTAACTTTCATTTTAAACTGCAGACAAAAAAATAAAATCTATCAAGAAAGATCAGAACATAATCTTTGTGTTCCTATTCATGTTGTCTAACACAGAAAGGAGAAACAATGAGGGGCAGAGTAGCATTTTATCCTTTTTTTTTTTTTTTTCCTTTTTTTGCCACTATCTATAAATTCTAATTTTCTAAATTTCTAATACTAAAATTTCTAGGCAAGCATCATGCCACACTTGGCAAGAGCATCTATAGGCTTTTCTTTAGTCAGGGAGGATTTCCAGTTAGCACAGTACTTGCACTGGCAGTGTCCAAGTGACCAAAATGGAGCCCAGGATGAGAACCCGAGGGCTGCAGCAGGAGAGGATGAAAGAGAGTACAGTGCTGTTTAGACCAGCACTGCTGTTGAAGAAGTTGTTCATCAAACACCGTCCTTACTGGACTGAATAATGCTCAGTATATTGAAGGCCTGATTGCTGTTTCACCCTCTAGATACATGAGATGTAATAATATTACATCTTAAGAGAGTAATAGACATAGAAGAAAGAGTTAGTGAAGACCTTGAATTGACAGTCACACATAGCAGAGAGAAATAAATTCCACTATAAGATAATTGATTCATCAGGGACCTTTAAGTGCCAGATTCAGTAGTTTGCTGGAAAACTTGCTGCTGCTTTTTTCAGGTGAATCTGAAAGGAACAGAGTGAAAGATGCATTGTTATAATTTGTCCTTTCACTAGGCTTTTTTTTTTTTTTTAAGATTAAGCTATATTGAACCAGGTATCTCAGTGATATCTCAAATCTATGTGGATAAGGACAAATTGATGTTTATAACACATAAGACTCTAAGTTTCAGCTTTTTAAACAAGACAAACATTAAAATATTTTAAACAGGCATAAGCCATACAGCTTTATTCCCATACCTTGTCACATAATAAAAAGGTAGCACAATAAAAAATAGACAAGCCAAAACCAACTTCCACATGAAGTTTAAAGTGTATTAAGGCTGCTTCTGAACATGAGCAGGACCAGTGCATGAGTGCTGCAAGTGTAAAGGCTCTCTGAGAGCATGTTTTACTGTTGGTCCTATGCCATGAGACCCACTGCTGCTGTGGGTTTCACTGAAGGGTTTTCAGGCACTTTCCTCTGCTGATTGCAGTCTGCATGGTGGGATAGACAGGACTATGCAATGTGTCTTCCTCTTTTTTTCTGGGGCTTAATTTCTGCTGTTGGCAGTATTGCAGTGTTTGCAGAAGATAAGGGGAAATGCATCATTTTAGAGGTTTTCAGTTTTCCTTAAGAGATGCAGAATAGAATCCGCAGGTGGGAACTAGTGACATTGCATTTTGTCCACTATGGTACTGATATAAATGTGCGGCTGTCTGTCTACTTATTTATGTATATTTTTGTAAAGAGAGAAAAATTGATTGCACAAAGTTTGTTCCTGAGATGGAAGAATTTTGCCTCTTGGAAAAAAATAAATGGTAAAATTCTGGGCTTTTTCCTCTACTTCTGTCCTTATCCTTCTTTTACTGCAGAATTTTTCTTCTGCCATAGCAGGCCTTCAGCAAATACAGTTATTTTCCATTACTTTTATAGTACAATTTATACTTTTCTTTTGAATTCTTACAAGTTCTAAATTAAAGAATTATATTAACCATTAAAATATTAGCAAACTATTTACTAGTTTATAAAGTTTAATTTGTCATAGTATGAAGGAAATGAATCTGGAGGAAAACATTATCTGAGAGAAGAGCAGAGTAACAGAGTGATATAGCAAGAAGAATAGGTGTTTCCATTAACTAACTCCTCTTAATCTATTATCATTAAAAAAAAATAAAAAATAAAAAAAATCCAAATAAAAGTAAATCCTAAGAGGCATTTCTGTTTTCTTACGAGTACTCTGATACAGCTGACATTGGGTAATTTCTTTCTAAGCAGTTTTCCAACAACTAAACATAATGAAAAGTTCAGACCTTCCCAGACTCTGTAAAACATTTCATTATTTACAAAAGGTTCAAAATCGTAGTTGAAATTTCCCAGTGAGTAGGAGTAAATGACAGGGGGTTATTTGTTTAAAACTACAATATTGGAATGATACCTGACATTTTCAATTTGAGGAGGAGGTATTGCAAAAGACAACACAGAAAGGTTTGCTAAGGGAAAAAAAAAAAAAAAAGTGTAGTCTTTCTACTTAGGTTGGTAAAACGAAGCATACAGTTTCAAGGGGATGTAAAAATACTACTCTTGATTCAGATTCACTAAGTTATGTTCTTGCAAACATGAATCCAATTTAGTTTGTCTGAAAGTTGTTCCACCCAACCAACACATCTCTAAAACACACTCTGGAAGCTCTGTAACAGTGTCTAGGGTAATTGTATTTTTGTGTTATTCATCTGCCTCTACTGAAATCAATGAAAGAAGCTTCTGTTTGTTGGCCGACAGCTGTAACATCATTATTAAATTCTCTGCAGTACCCTATTTGAATCAATAAGGGGCCAAGAGGTCTTGACAAGCTATATTTTTTCTAATATTGATCTTGATGACCAAGCTGGTGCCCTGGAGTCTAACCATTGATTCTAAGAAAGAGAACTGTCAAGTTGGAGGCCAAATTTGTGCTATTAAACACATCAGATTTTGTAATTAAAGAAAATGTCAGACTGTCATATTTTTCACCATAAGCTAAAGGAATCTTTCCACCTACATTAAACATAAAATGAAGTGTACAGATGTACTGGAGATAAGTGCACTAAATATATTTTCTGTTTTGTAGATTACATTCAAGCTTTAATCATGGTAATTATCATTCCACTAGGTATGGAAGCTGATGTCCTTCTATTTCTCCTGAATTTAAAAAGTTAACAAAGTATTTTTATGAATTATTATTATTATTATTATTATTTTTCTGAGTTGCATTGTCTGGCTCCTTTTACAATTAATTCTTGGGAATCCCAGTCAGTGGTCTACAAAATATTTTTTTAAACAAATAAGCCAATTTCAACTGATCTGTGCTTTATCATTCAAAGACAAGTAATTGCTAATATAGCCCCAATTAACTTTGGTGTGATGTAGCATGAATTAGAATTTGAAAATTATGTCCAGAACTGTTGACAAAAGGAAGCATATCTGGTAAGGTAGAAGAATGAGTCACTGGAGATCCAAGATTTTTTTATTTATTTTTATTTTTTTCCCCTCATATGTCTTGAACTGCTATAGCACTTGTTCCCTAAACATTCTAAACATGCTAATGCAAATGGCTGGGTGTGAAGATACATGCTCCTGACTACTATGAAGCTCCTAGCTACATACAGTTTAATGTGCAATTTAACATATCTAACATTTTTAGAAGAAATATATTGTTTTCTTGCATAATTCTTATGCAAGATTAAGGCTCACGTATTATTTACTCTGAGAAACTCAGTAAAAGACAGCTGTTGGATCAACAAAGTAGTTGTTCAAAGTAAAGTAAAGTTCAAAGTAAAAAAAACATTTACAATTATGGAAAGGAGACACAGGGACATTTATCACAGAGTTGTGTGAAAAAAATACATTTGAAGGGAGGTCATCTATTCCAATCTCCTGCTCAAATCAGGACTAATGTCATCCTCTTAAAGCTGTTCAGCTTCCATTTAGGAATTAATAGAAATCAGCAGATATCAATACAACAGGTCTTCAGGTCTGAAGAGACTAAATACCATTATCATGTGTGAAATTTCTATCTATCTATCTATCTATCTATCTATCTATCTATCTATCTATCGCTATACCCTAGCTGGAGATGACAGAATTGTAGATGTCAAACATCTCTTGATTTGCCCAGTGTCACACAGGGCCTTCCTAACATAACAGAGCATTTTAGATCTAGTTCCTACTAAAAATAGGCTTTAATTTCTTGAACTCATCATTTGCATTTCAATTTTCACAGCTTTTCTTAGCTTAGCTTTCTTAGGAATTACCCTGAAATTTCTTTGAATTGAGTAGAATGCTTTTGTCTAAACAGATTCTTTTTAAGACATGTCCCATTTTCATGACATTGTTTTGCAATGTCATCATTAAGTTTATAAGAATATCCTCAAGCTTTTCCTCAACAGTGGTTTTATCTAAAAACACATATTCCAGCAGAATTCTACGTTACTTCTGAAAACATTAAAAGGAATTAAAATTGCTGAGGAATCAGTTCATTAGCTGACTCTGCACAAACTTGTACAGTATAAATAAAGGAATAGTACATTCATTTTATTGGGCAATGAATGCTGCTTTGGAGTCTTACAAGATGTAGAGAAAGAGAGAGAGAATAGGTATATGAATAGGTTGATCTCTATAACAGTAAGCAAGAAATATGCATGATTTGCTATACATTTTTAGCACTGCTACAGAAATGCATTGGCTCTATATTTAGTTTTTCAAAACTGCCAGTTTTAAACACTATTACTTTTCTTTGTCTTGGCAAATTCCTTTGACCTAAAAACCAGCAAATATACTGATGTAGGCAAAGTTTTGTGAAGTTTGAAGAAAATCGAAAAATATAAGTATTACAGCTTATTAAGATTTCACCTACATGTAAAACGGAGCTTCGTTAATGTTCCTATAATTTCTCTAAACTCAGATGTGATTTTTTTACTAAAATACTAGATTTTCCATGGATTTAAACCTCAAAAATTATATTCCAGATAACTGAGAGCATATATACATTGAACTTACTCTAACTACGTGTGATTCCCTTTAGGCACTAAAAATGATCATACGGCCAGTTTCCTCAGTGGAGCTGAAAGGTGATATAACCTGTGAGGATATAATGCTGCCACTATCTTTAAGTGTATATTAATTTCCAGAAACTGCTGTAAAAATAAAGTCTGTCTGTTTTGGTTAACTGGAAAATGAATTTTTGAATGCTTACCCCTTTTTTGTGAAGTGTTTTGAGAATGACTGTTGAAATATCATGAAGCATATATTGCACACCATGCTTCAACTCAGTTAATGTCAGAAAAGAGTAATTCAGTATTTGTCTTGTTTGGCTGTTATTAAGTGTCAGGATTTGGGAGATTTTAGTTTCTTTTACTTTTCTGTTGAATTTAAAAAGAAGCTGAAGAAATAAATGCATAAGAAGTAATAAATTGGGTACAATGTTAAGATTATACATTTAAATATGAAGATGTATTCAAAATTTATAGTGATGTAAATTTTCATCTCATATTCTTAGTATTCTGTAATTAATTAAGAGAATTATTTTTTTAAAAATCAAATAACCTCACGGTATTCTGAAAGAGAAGAAAGCAGATAAAGGATATATATGGTGTATATTTAAATGTAAAAGAGAAAGAATTGTATGCTACTACATTTTAACATCTCTCGCCACAGCAAATCTAAGAAATGAGAAGTGTTATGAATTCAGAGAATTTGATGTGGCAATTGACAGACTGAAAGAAGATCAATAGATGTAACAAGACAACACAAACCTGCTTTCAAATTAGAACTGGCTTGGTCAAAACAAGATACATGTCCTGAATCTGGTAGTTTTTAGGTTTGATCCACATTACTTTTCCAACGCTGAATGTTTGAATTCCAGTTCTATTTATACAAATACATTAAGTAGAGAGAAGAAGAAGAAAAAAAAAAAAGAAAAAAAAAAAGAAATTCTTCACATATTACAAAGGTCACAGTAATCTAATATAGATTTATGGAAGTAATTTTGAGTAAATCATACTTTTATCCAAGTATTAATGCTGCTTTCTCTTATATGCCGTCCAATGACAGTCCTACTGCTTCATCTCCAGTCTAATGAAAAGATGTTAATTCGGACAGGGTTAATAGAAGAGACTACCTCAAAATTTAGATTGTTTTTAAGGGATACCAAAATCATTTCCCTTTTTAGAATGTATTTGAAATTATAAACCACTTTTAGCATTAATTTCACAAATGCATATAAAATTTTTACTATTTGCTAAAATTCATAACTAAAATATCTTCTGAAGACAAGGAAAGGGTCATCCCTCTGTGAACATGGGATCATTCATCTGCTCTTTGTTAGATACCTTTAAACCTCTGTGGTACTTTGGCCTCCGTATTGTTTGCTGCAATAATGGAATTTCATATAATAATATATTTTTGGATAGTGATTATATCTACCATGCTTATTAAAATAAGTGATTGTATAACAAATTTAAAAGCAATGTTTAGATGGAACAATTTGTTTAGTTGAGATGTGTTCTCAAGAACTGTTTATGAGTGGTTATCCTTGGATTTGTAGAAAGACTTGTGCAGAAAATCCTTTATTATACCTTTTCTCCTTTTTTCACTTGTACTAATTTTCAGTTGAGAAATACCTATAGAAAATTTTTAGTTTTGTGCCTGTGTAGGCACACACCTGAACAAACTTCTACATCTAATCACTTTGTAACTATGTTATTATGTATAGTCAACATAAGTTCAAATCATTTTCAGTTGTCACAACACAGGATTGCTTCTTCACTTATAGAAAAAAAGGGATGTGCTCATCCTATGTAATGATGAGGAATCAATATTTTAAAAGAAGTTTGGGACAATTATGCATATAAGTAAAACTAACTTACTAAGGTAGCTTTTGGCAATTTTGTGTAGGAGTCACATGCATTCAAGTTTCACATGCAGAAATTAATATGCTGCAAATATTTATATTAGTTGTAGAAATGTATTTCTACACCTTTAAGAGTCATTATATATAATTATGTCTGTTCTTTCTACGGGATTTTCTTCACCGTTCTCATTGCAAACTCATTCCTAGGAAACTCCCCAAGTCCAATAATCAAATAACAGATGTTCAAAAAATAAGTGTAACTTGTTTCTCCATTCTCTTTCCTTATCAAAGTCAAAATAAAAATTTGGAAAGTTTTATATTCATGTATCCAGAGTAACAGGATGACATTTTAAAAAGCCAGCTAGTCTGTCATTCAAAAAGGAGAAACTGGTTAAAGAGGCAATTCCTTTCAAGAGAGACGCAACTCAAATTTTAAGCAGATGACCTGCTGCTGCTGCTTGGCAATTCTTATAATGAATCTACTGTAGGTTTCATTTCTGTCTGCTAATGTGACTCAACTTGTTGTACATAAAAGTGTTATAAATATTGATGATAATTGTTAAACATGATATAGTGTTCCATGTTAGCAGCTACTCAGGAGATAATTCTCTTTGGGAAATCTCAATCAATCACAAGAGGTCCCCTGGCGAGGAGAGGAGAGCAGAAGGGGAAAATGGAAGCCATAGGGGAAACGCAAAGAAGAGAAAGGCAGGGAAAAGGGAACACTAATATTTTGATTCAAAGCACTAGTGTAGTTTTGATGTAAATGCCCTGGCCATCCTCCTTTTCTGTATGTATGTTTGCTTTACAGTGTGGTTTTAATAAAAGCCAAGCATATTCTAGGCTGCATCAAAAGAAGTGTAGCTAGCAGGTTGAGGGATGTGATTCTCCCCTTCTAATACACTCTCTTGAGACCCCACCTGGAGTACTGTGTCCAGCTCTGGGACACCCAGCATAAGAACTGTTAGAGTGGGTCCAGAGGAGGGCCACGAAGATGACAGAGCTAGATGACCTGTCCTATGAAAAAAGGCTGACAAAGTTGGGGCTGTTTAGAAAAGAGAAGGCTCCAGGGAGACCTTACAGTGGCCTTCCAGTACTTAAAGGTGGCCTACAGGAAAGATGGGGAGGGAATCTTTGTCGGGGAATATTGTAATAGGACAAGGTGTAACAGTTTTAAAATATAAGAGGGCAGATTTAGATTAGGTATTAGGAAGAAATTCATTACTGTCAGGGTGGCAAGGCACTGGAACAGATTGTCCAGAGTCATGGATGCCCCATACCTGGAGGTGTTCAAGGCCAGGTTGGATGGGCCTTTGGGTAACTTGATTTAGAGGAAGGTGTCCCTGCCCATGGCAGGGGGGTTGCAACAAGGTGATCTTTAAGGTCCCTTCCAACTCAAACCATTCTATGATTTTGTAATTCTATATCAAACTTACTTCTTTTCAAGGACATAAAATGGGAATTTCCACTCCAGGCGTGCAGACTCTCCAGCCCCTGATGACACAGGGACCCAGAGCAGGTCTTCCGAATTTCTTCAAAGCTCATGTGTGTTAGAGATGTTCAATACAGACTCACCTACCCACAGTAAACTCTGTGACCTCTATGTAGCTACTCACAGGAAACTCAGCTAGCTGTTTAATACACTGCTTTCATCTTTCTGCGGTGAACTAGTTTCTAATGTAAATTATTTCCTACTTTGCTTATGTTAACTGTAGGGAAGCTACAAAAACATACCTGGCACTTTCTTCTTTTGACTGGTAACACAGGTATTGGTTTGAAACTGAAAGATTTTGCTGTTTTGTTGATTTTGAATTGGATATTAGGAAAAGGTTCTTCACTGAGAAGACCATCAGGCACTGAAACAAGCTCCCAAGGGATGTGGTCATGGCACCAAGGCTGACAGACTTAAAAAGCATTTGTACAATGCTCTCAGACATGTAGTTTATTTTTAGGTAGTCCTGTGTAGAACCAAGAGTTGGACTCAATGATCCCTGTGGGTCCCTTCACACTCAGGATATTCAATGATTCTATGACTTTGTGATTTTGTGAATGTATAGATTTGGAGAAAACAATAAAGCATGAGCTATTTCCAAATAAATAATCACATCATCACAGAATGGTAGATGTTGGAAAGGAACACCCAGAGCACCTTGCACTGGGACTCCACAACTTCTCTGGGCAACCTGTGTGAGTGCTTAGTCACCCTCAAAGTAAATAAGTGTATCCTGATATTCAGACAAAACCCTGTGTGTTCCAGTTTGTTTCTATTGCCTTTTGTCCTGTCACTGGACACCACTGAGAAGAGCCTGGCTCCAGCCTCTTTGCACCCTCCCTTCAGATATTTATAGACATGGATGAGAGCCCCCCCCGAGCCCCCTCTTCTCTGGGCTGAACAGCCCTAGCTTTCTCAGCCTTTCCTACTAGGAGAGGTGTTCCAGTCTCTTCATTGTCTTCATGGCCATTCATTGGACTCTTCAGTACGTCCACGTCTCTCTCATACTAGGGAGCCCAGAACTGGACACAGTGTTCTAGGTAGAGCCTACCAACATGTGAGTAGATGGGAAGAATCACCTTCCTTGACCTGCTGCCAATACTTTGCCTGCTGCAGCCCAGGATACCATTAGCCTTCTTAGCAGCAAGGACACATAACTGGCTCACATTCAATTTGAAAACTCTGCCAAACCGGTGGTCCACCCAGGACCACCTGTGTGGTCCCTGTCATGTACTGGTCCCTGGGGTTGTTCTCCCTAGGTGCAGGACTTTGTACTTTTGTTGAACTTCATAAAGTTTCTGTCAACCTATTTCTTCTGCCACTCCGGGTCCCCCTGGATCACAGCATGACCCTCTGTTGTATCAGCCACTCTTCCAAGTTTTGTGTCATCTTCAAACTTACTCTTCCCCATCACCCAAATCATTAATGAAGGTGTTGAACAGGGTGGGACCCAGTATTAACCCTTGGGGTACACTGCTAGTTACTGGCCTCCAGCCTGACTTTGTGCCATTGATCACCACTATTCAGCCAGTTTTCAGTCCACCTCACTGTCTGCTCATCCAGTCCATACATCAACAGATAGTCTGTGGGTATCTTATTGGAGACAGGGGCAAAGGCCTTACTGAAGTCCAGGTAGGTCCCCTCGTCTCATGCTCTCCTCTCATCTACCTGGCCAGCCATTTCATTGTATTAGAGCCTGAAGAAACATCAGTTTGGTCAAGCATGACTTCCCCTTGGTGAATCTCGGCTGACTTTTCCTAATGATTCTCTAGTTATGTGTCTGGAAATGTTTTCCAGGATTAGCTGCTCCATCACCAAGGAATGGAGGTTTGGTGGACCAGTCTGTATTTCCCTTTATGGTTTCTGTTTTGTTAACCAATTAGTATTACAAATATAATTTGTACTTGCATCACAACATGAGCTGGAGACACCTTTTTACTAGATAATTGTTCTCCATGCACCAATAACATGATTATTTTTTTTATTAACATAACAAAGCAAGCCTGAATAGTCAAGAATTTTCCAGACAGTGATATGAAGAACGTTGTTTATTTGGAAACCGAAAGGAAAAAAAAAAAAAAAAGATTAAACATGAAAAACACACAGGGACACTACTATGTGCTTAGCAGGACCAGCATCTTCATCTGAATTTATAGACATTTTTCCAGATGTAGCATTGTTCCCTTCATTTTACTTTATCCTCTGTTGTAGGTGAACTTCTAATGTTAATGGATAGAAGCCAGGGAAAGGGGAATGGAGGAAGGGAAGGAAAGAAGGAAGGAAGGTATTCAGGACACCAGGCATGAGAAGAAAGAAAGATGTTAACAGGCTTTCTGAGACAGACAGTTGCCCTATCTGCAACCTATGTGGGATTAGTCTTGGTGCAGTCATGTGTGTTGCAGTAACATTTTTTTTACGATAATGAATGTCTTTGGTATGCATCCTTCAGTAGTTTTAAACCTGGGATCTGTTCCAAAACAGCACATTTTGTCTATCACAATTTCAGCGTGACTTTCACTAAAATGGTATTTTTAGCAAGGAATTTTACTATGCTTAAAACATTTAAAGCATGTATCTGCCTCCCGAGCCTCCACTTAATAAACGTGGAAATGTATTCTCCTGATCTTCCTTAAATTTTTAGTTGTCTGGCCCTAACATGTCTCTGATTTTTATCTCATTTATTCCACCTATATTTAACATCCACAGAACTGTGGCATCTATGTGTCAGTTCCCAGTGTACTTTACTCATACTATGGCTTGAGGAGAAAGTGCTGTGAATGACATAGCAAAGCCACAGTGGCCACTCTTTAGCAGCCGAACTCTCTTACCTCTGCAGTTAAAATGCTACTTCTCAGCAACTTCCTCTGGATTAGAAGACACTTCAGTTACGTTTGGCCTTGCTGTTTGTTAGTTACAAGCACTGTGTATTGTCTGATCTTTATTCCTGCATTACCTGTTCTCTTGTAGTGACATACTAAGTAATGCTATTTTCCTTGCAGCTTTAATAGACCACTCTTCTCTAATTGAAGGAACTCTGCTATCTGAGAAGCAGCATGTTCCCAGAGTAAAGTGCAGTGACAAGCAGGAGACTTAATTTCTTTTACTGTTTAGACAGTGACTCACTGTTTGACTTTGCTCAAATCACTTAGGAGGTCCAAATGTACAAGCAGCTGCACAAAGTTTGGGTGTCTTCATTTTGTTGCCTACCACTGAGTTTTGTTCTGAGAGGTGCTCAACACAGAGAACAGCAGTTAAAGGCAGTAAGAGCTACAGATGCTTGACATACTCGAAAATCAGGATAGCATTAAAGTGTTTCAAAGTCAACATCTTAAAACCCCAGGTGATTTCAAGCATGTATGGTTTTAATGTTGTCTTGAAAAGTACTGTTCCTTGATTTCCTTGAATAATAGCACTCACAAGGTCTGTTTGCAAATGTTTGTAAAAATTTTCATGATTTCTTGTGTTATAGAACAAGACATTTACTCAGCCATATTAGTATTATTAAGTTACACATTCTGGAATTATTACAAACAAGAACAGATGGAAATAACCCATCTGAAACTTACACTCAGTTTGTTAGACTGTGGCTGTTCTCCAGGACTTCTGATAAACAAGTTTCAGTCAGTCTTCACTGCACACTGATCCACACTGTTGGGTACCCTATGAGTCAAAACAAACAAACAAACAAACAAAAATTAGTTATAATCCTCTCTCCTCCTAGAAAAGTGACATATATCTGTGAAAAATCATCTATGGTTACAAAGGTGAAAGAAATCATCGTGTTAATTAGACATGAAAGTAAGTACTTTGCCACAATTAAAAAGAATCCAAGCAAACAGATGTAACAGAAGTTGAGCTCAGAGGAGTTCATCATGAGATGATTACTTGCATTGGCAACCAGCAATGACAGTGTGCTGCTCTCCAAAAGCTATTATTTTACTGATAGTGACAGCAGTAGCAGTGCCAGGAGAAACAACATCTCTGGTAGCAAGGTGCAGCAATATGGCCTTGTCTGTGAACATGAAGATCCAGTTGGAGCGAAGTTTGACAGCAGTCAACAAACTCGCTCAGAGTTTCCTTCTCTGATCAATGTGACTATGTTTGGAGTGACTGTGTTGGAGCAAATGTAGTTGCATGACAGTACACTTAGGGAAGATTAGACTATGACAAGACAATATGCAAGAAAAAAAAAGACTAAACTCAGTAGCAAAGTTATAGTATTAGTTATGATTTGGGAGAGTAAAAAATCTCAAACTGAAGTGCACAGACTGATGTTATTCACCTTCCATGGGCTTCTCCGTTTCTGATAGAGAATCAGGAAACAGAAGCCAAGTGTTACATCACCTACAAACATTTGCCCACTAGACAGATGATCTTTTGAAGCTGAGTGTGTGACCCCAAAGTTTCATACATGAAGTTAGGAATTAGCTCCTGCTGTACAATTTTGCTCTGTGAAAACCTGCACCTCAGCAATTGGGTTCTCCCATTGCTGAACTCTACTGGAAATTATCTTTATAATCTTGATTTTTATTGGCAATGGGTACAGGTGACCTTTCTCTTTGCCATTTCATCTCTCTTTTTCTTCTGGTGAAAGGACATTTACTTCTACTGTGCAAAACTTGTGATACCCTACAGAAAACACCAGTGCTAGGTGTTAGAGATGTTACAATCACCATTATTACTGGTGCTATAATGTAGGGGGAAAGAAAGACTATTCTGGGATCATCCCTAATATTCCTGAAACTTGTGGAATGTATGTCAAAAATAGAGGAGCTACAGAAAGCCAGAAAGCCAAGGGAACGGTGAGTAAACAAGTTGGCCAAGCCTCCTACTGGATTTCACTGCAGCTGGATATTTGGATTCTGTGATGGGGCAGGTCACTGCACCTTTCTACCACAGAGGTTGTTATCCCTGTCTCTGACAGCTGAATTAGGGTCTCTTGTATTTCAGTGTTCTGGAAGAGAGGTGAGCCTTCAGTTCCCTGGCACAATGCTTCTATGTGTGTCAGCTGTGCAATAGCACCTGACTTATGAAATGTCTTTGTCATATGTAAGAAAATATAAAAACTAGTGATTTAAAGAATTAACTATTCCAAAATGTGTGCTCTTGATAATATTTAAGAGTTTAACTTGGTCTTTTTTGGTGGTTTCACACTGATGACTAGCCAAACTCCACCACTCCACTCTCTCACTCCCTCTCCTCTCCTCAAAGCAACAAGGGGAGAAGACACGATGGAAAGGGCTCAAGGGTTGAGATAAGGACAGGGAGATCACTTACCAATTACTGTCACAGGCACAACAGACTCAGCATACGGATATTAATGTAATTTATTGCCTATTACTATCACACCAGAGCAGTAAGAAATGAAAACCAATCAAAAAAACAATCAAAAACCACCTCCATCCACCCCCTTCCACCTCCTCCCCCCACCAGAGTAGTGCAGGGGAATGGGGAATGGGGGCTGCGGTCAGTCCATGGCGCTTCATCTCTGCCACTCCTTCATGGTCACTCTCTGCCCCTGCTCCACATGGGGTCCCTCCCACGGGATGCCGTCCTTCCTGAACTGAGCCTGCAGGGGCTGCCCACAGGCTGCAGCTCTTCAGAAACTGCTCCCACATGGCTTCGTACCACGGGGTCCATCCCCCAGGAGCAAACTGCTCCAGCACGGGTCCCCCACGGGTGGCAGCTCCCCCCCCAGACCCCCTGCTCCTGCGTGGGCTCCTCTCCACAGGCTGCAGTTCCGGCCCGGGGCCTGCTCCTGCGGGGGTTCTCCATGGGCCGCAGCCTCCTCCAGGCCACATCCACCTGCTCCACCGGGGGCTCCTCCACAGGCTGCAGCGTGGAGATCTGCTCCATGTGGGGCCCATGGGCTGCAGGGGGACAGCCTGCTCCACCACGGGCCTCTCCAGGGCCTCAGGGGAACTTGTGCTGCATGCCTGGAGCACCTCCTGCCCTCCTGCTGCACTCACCTTGGGGGCTGCAGGGCTGCTTCTCTCTCAGCTCTCACCCCTCTCTCCCAGCTGCTGTAGCACAGCAGATTTCCCCTTTCTTCAATCTGCTCTCCCAGAGGCCCACCCAGCATCGCTCATGGCTTGGCTCTGGCCAGCAGCAGGTCCCTTTTGGAGCAGGTTGGAGCTGTCTCTTATCTGACCTGGGGCAGCTGCTGGGCTCTGCTCACAGAAGCCACCCCTGCAGCCCTCCTGCTACCAAAACCTTGTCATGTAAACCCAATACATCTTTATGACTGAATTTATATTTATTCTACTCTTGAACTTCTAGTCTCCAACCAAACACAGAACACACATATTAAGAGAGAGAACACACATATTTAAGAGAGCTCTTGCTTAAATCTTTATTCAGGAGGATGCTGAATTTATGGCCCTTTTCCTGAACTGAAAGGAAAGGAATAGAGAACATTCTGGAAAAAAAAAAAAATGGTTACTGCTGTGAGTTTGCCTTCCATACAATTTTATCACAAAGTAACATGACTTCACTGAAAACAGAAGGTGTCTGAAATGAAAACTACATGCCGTGCATTCTTAATTAAGATCTAGGAGACACTGAAAAAAGATGCAAAATTCTCATGGCTTGTGAACATCAAGACATGCTTTAAATTTAGAGATGGACCTGTTGCTATATATTAAAAGACTTGCATAACACTATCTGCCTCTGTCTACCAGACTACAAAGGTATTAAGAAATTAATTTTTGACATTATTGTGTTTCAGGGAATATGCAAATATTTGAATGAAATTCTTAGAGTCACAGACAATATAAAAACAAACAAACAAACAAAAAAACTATATATTGAGTCTTTTAACTACAGTGAACAGGCTAAAAATTACTCTGAGGATCATAACCTGCCACTTAGTATGTGATATATATTAATCCCTTGTGCCTGCTTGTGACTGTAGATAACAAATTCTCATCACTGCAGGATGTGGGTTTTTGTTTCTAGAGTGAAATATTTTTTTCTTATGCATTTAAGTTTGGAATTGTGCTCAGCTTTTCTTGAGCTCACCAAAGTAATGTCCAGCACACAAATACAGAAGTGGTTTCACACTTCCAAATAAACCAGTAGAAATACTCGGTTAAGTTTGATGAAAGTATGTATTATATCCTTGATTGGATATATGGATAAATTGAAAGCAGAAAATGAAGTAAATGTGAGATGGGAAAAAAAAATACTATCTCATGAAATACTTTTAAGTATTGAAGCTCTGTTGTAAAGCATCTGGTCTTTTAAAATGCTTGGGCTGAAATGTGACGGCCTTTGTAACAACCTGTACACTTGGTGAGGAGCCTGAGGAGCAATTTCTTGCCATTAAGATTTCCTGGTATAGCTACCCTCTGTGTCTCTTCTCATATCCCCTTTTAATCTTCACCTCCGAAGACTGTACAGTACTAGAAATAGATGAAAGCAAAAAAGCAGAAGGAAAGATGTTAAATGGAAAATATTGCACTAAGAACTCAAAGGCAGTCTCAAAACATACACAGTGGAAATGCTTGTGTTTTTTTTTGTTTTGTTTTTTGTTTTGTTTTGTTTTGTTTTGTTTTAGAGCAAACATATTCTTCAATTCAACCTCTGTCTTTGATTTCAACGGAAACTGTTTGCAGAGGATGGTGTTGCCTACCTTGCAGTCACTGCATAGCCTAGCTGCGCAGCAGGAACCAGGATATGGAGTACAGTTCACCTGTAGTATAGACACAGTGAGACCTGCTTCAACTGTCTAATGATTCCTGGAGTTTCCTCTAGTATGATATGGGAAGCATTACATTTCTTAGAGAAGCCTCTTTCTTCCACACAGCTGATGTTGCCTGACACATTTTCAAATTAGCAAGTATCTGCAGGCCCATTTGACACAATAGAAAGAGGCTAAATGAAGTGGGAGGAAGAAGATCTGATTTAACCACTTCAAGAAGCAAAGTAGAATTACTGAATAGGCAAGTGAGCAAAAGGTAACTTTTTTTTTTTTTTTTTTTTTCCTGCACAGCAGTGCATCAGAAGCAGTAGATTTGTTTAATAAATGCAGAAGGGCAAGTCAGGTGCCAGAATGTGCCAAGGAAAAACGAAGGGTATTGTGATTCTACATGGAATGAAACATGGAATGTAAGAAGTAAAAAGCAGGAGAAAGAACTGTATGTTTCTTAAGCTATTTTTTTCTAGCTAACTACAGCAGGTCTTAATCAAATGTCTCCTCAGATCTGTTACCTCTACATTTTCCTCTCCTACCTTTCCCTTCCACAATATTTAGTGACTTTATCGCTGCTTCCCCTTTGTAACATATAAAAATTCAGATTCTTAAGTGGTCATTAATGGGCATGTAATCTGTTTTGTCTGAGGATCACTGCTAGACTGCATAGCCCTACAGTGAGCTACACAGCCTTCCTGCATAACCTTTTTGTGGGTACTGATTTTACACCTCTCTTCTACTCTAATTTCCTGTTCAGTCTATATTATAGCATCTATTAGTCACAGAATGTGGAAAAGTATAAAACTCTACAGCTGGAGTACTCTAAGGATTGCAAATAGCCCAAGAAAGGTTTGAGACCTTTGGGTGTAATGGGCTGTAAAAGTAAAAGCTGTGATTTACTGTTTCTTCCAGTTACTGAAACCTGATGGCCAGCCCACCTTCTGTGGAATTCAGTGATTTGCAGATGTTTATATCTAATAAGAAGTTTGGGTAAATTGTGGTCATTTTCTTTTTCCTTTTAATGCATTGTACTTCCATGACATTGTGTAACCTTTTTTGCACAATGATTTTTGTGTCATTCAGTTCAAAGACAAAAATACTACACAAAGATTTATTATTATTATAAAAGCAAAACAGCTGAATTATTTCTGTTCTTTCAGGTTAAATCAGACTAAAAATGAAAAATGTTAATATCTAGACATATAACTATGCATGAACATGCAGTAAGAGCATATATGATACACATACACACAGAGATCTTGGATATATATACCCATGTAATTTATGTAAGAGAAAGAAACTCAAGAAAATAGAAAAGATAAGTGCTTATCGTACCTAAAACAAGAGATTTGGCATTATTTCAACAGAGAATTTCTGTCTTTGTTTCTATATTCCACTACCAAAAAAAAAAAAAAACATGAATACATTTATATATATAAATATATATAGAACACCATAGGATAATGTGATTCTTAAGGGCAGTGTTTTCCTTCCCCAGGTGTGGCTGTAAAACCTCAAGGCAAATGACTGATCAGCTTAATAACATATAGGAATTAATTCAAAAATATGCTATGAAGGAGAGGAATTTTTATGCTTAAGATATTTTCATGGGGGAAAAAAATAAATATATATATTTATATATATATATATTTATATATATTTATATATATATACCTAATGTGTAAAGTCAATAATTTATTGTTTTTGTTTTGTTTTGTTTTTATTATTGTGTAATTAAAATTCTGTCTCCTTGAAGAATTCTTATTATCACAGTTCCTCTTATTACAAAAAATAAAGGAAAGAACACTATTAGAAGGAGTAAGTTGAAACTGCCATGCATACTCTCCTCATATCTACCCCTTTTATGTTGTTAAGTGCAATTTTCCAACACCACCTGCATGCAAAGGTTAGCTTCAGTTGGGAGTGTGGCTAGTTCTCAGTATCTTGAGTCCTCCACTAGGACTCAATGATTTCTTCCTTTGCATGTAAAACTCATAGGGACATTTTTATATGTTGGCTAGCATGCTCACAACTTGCTAATTCTGCACTGGTTTTCAAGTGCATCTTTCATCTGGATTTACTTTTTATAGTGCAGTGATTAAAAACATAAAAATACTGTAAGGGTATTGGAAGTGAGATATAATTCTCTCTCTTCCCACATGGTGGCTTCATCACTTAATCTTCCTCTTTATGATCTT
Organism: Cygnus atratus; assembly: GCF_013377495.2. Taxonomy (NCBI): domain Eukaryota; kingdom Metazoa; phylum Chordata; class Aves; order Anseriformes; family Anatidae; genus Cygnus; species Cygnus atratus. The sequence continues at coordinate 195,661,382 of NC_066362.1, read as the reverse complement.
TATAAAACTTGACTCTTTTCTATGTGCTAAACCTCACAGAAGAGTGAGCAGTCTGCCCTCCTACTACCTCACAAATCTAATTGGTTATTGGACTGCAGACATGGCTTTGAATCTTTCAAGCAGTATGGGATTCAGCTGTAATATCACTTAGGCAAATTCCTATCCACTAGTCTGGTCTACAAAAAGTTAATGAGAAAAACATCAGATTTTCTCTCTTGTACTTTTTTTTTTCCTCCTTTTTTTTCTGCTTTTTAAATATTCAGTACAACTCAAAACTACTGTTCAGTCCCTGAATTCAGTGCCTCACCAGAAGCAAGGTCTAGGTAAATTTTTCAATTGAGACTTCAATGCCAATACAATGAGGAAATTTTTCATAATACTCAACTGTGTTAGCTATGAAATTGGTAGTTAGTTCTACCACAAAGCCTTTGACAGAACTTCAGGCGTATAATGTGTTCCTTAACAATAACATAAACAGCTCTGACAAAGACAGGTAACTGGTATGTTTGTATGAATGTATGTATGTATTTATGATTAGACCTAAAATTATTTAATAGACATAGTTCCCAGGTGCTGACTGATTCTCAGGAAAATAACTTATGTAAAGAATAACTTGGAACGGGAAGACATTCTGTAATTCCTTTGATCAGGCTAAAATATTGAGAAAGTCAAGGGAAGAAGCAACTGAGTACATAAATCAGGTTAGGCACAAGAAAAACTACAAACTAAAAAGAAAAAAAAGAAGAAAAGAAAAAAGAAAAAAGGATTAGTTGTGATTTAGCTGTGTTTAGTGTTTAGTTAGTAAAGACTGCTGTGGGAAAAAAAAAAAAGTGTTCAGCCTTCATGTGAAAGTTAATTAACCGAGAAGCTCACATACTGTCACAACAGTGGGATTATTTTTTTTTTCTTTTTCTTTTGTAATTGAAGATGCTAGCAATTGTACAAATTTACTAAAAGTGTTGTGTTTTCTCCAATGTTGCCAATTTAACTAAAAGAATGGCTATCTGAGTACAAAAATCTGATTCAAACAATAATTAGTTTAAGGAAGTCTTATGCTGTTTTTGTTAGTTTGTTTGTTTGTTTTTTTGGGGATTAAACTGAACTGTGACATATGCCTGTAGCATCATTTCAAATGACTCATTTGAAAACAAAGTAATCAATGACTTTTTTAATTGCATGTTATCTGGAAAAGGCCACTTTTTATTATTAAAATAATATGGAAAATCATCATTAGAAAAATGTACGTGAAGTAGTTTAAAATTCAAACAACAAAGGTTATTAAGCTTAACTAAGCTTAACAGGTAAATTAGTGTAGACATGAACCTTTTCTTTTTTCATTCTTCTCAGTACTATCATTTCCTTATATGGTAGCAAAAATAACTCTGTTACTGTTTCTTTTTTGAGGGAGGGAAGAGAAGGCTGGAGAAACAGCACTTTTTTCATAACAGCATATAACAAAGCATTCGTATATCCTGTAGCCATTCAGAAACAAGAAATGTGTCTCAGATTTAGTTCATATAGCCAACCAATGCTGCCATGTCATGCAACACACAGGGAGTGATACGTGAGAGTTAAAGAAATAGGTCTCCAAATACAAGAGGGATTGAGTGATTTAGGGGTCCAAATATAGGTCTACACATACAGGTAGCTAACATATATATATATATATTTCTGTTCCACAGATTACTGAAAAGGAGTCCTAACACTTTTTGATTCAGTTCTGCTCCTGAGCATCATCAGATTTCAAACATACAAGAACAATTTTCTGGAGATCATCTCTGTTTTGAAGGACAACATCTGGACAGCCAGTAGGAGAGCTGAGGTAGTGGATATTTAAACCAAACTATTTTGGGAAAATGTTTATGAGCTTTATAGCTTGCATTTATTTGTTTATAAAATTAAGATCAAACATTGAGGCTTTTGATAACAATTCAGCTTGAATAATCTTGCCAACAGAACACAGATTAATAAAAAGAGAGATCCAGTTTTCTGGATGTTACTGTTAGTAACCACCATGGGTTTGTAGAAGGTACTGTCTTAAAAGTGTTCACCACCCCTTGTAAATGTTTTAAAATAATCACTGTGGTATACTTGGAACCTGAGTGTGCTGAATAACTACTTAAAAATAGTTTTTGTCTCATTTTTAATAGTATCTGATTGATTCTGGAAAACTCTGGAAACAAGAATTAGACACTACGTCTATATTGCACTTCTAACCTCCCAGGTATTTCAGTGTGATTTGGTCTGGTTCTAGAATATGGTGGGTTTATTACAGGAGTCTGAATTCACCGGCAAGTTCTCATGAAAGTAAAATTAAAGATCAAGGCTAATGCACCTGGTTAAGCAGTCAAAATTTGTTCCTAAATAATCTTAAGTGGCTTATGTAACTCACTCCATGTTTTATTTTCATATTCAAATGAATACAAATGTATACTAATGATACAGGTGAAGGTGAAAAGTGGTCTGCTCATTAAGAGCCCATTGTGACACAAACTGGTGCAGTGTAGCAGCTGTAAGTATGATTCTTCTGTATCCAATATTAATTTTCAAGATGAATGATGGATATTCAGTTTAAATTTATCATGAATACATCTGCAGATGGAAATAAGATGGAGTAAATGTCTGTGGTTGTCTGTTAACAGGTGTGCTTCATCATATAATAGTTGAATGACTTATGATCATGTAGTTCAGAACACCTCTAATTAATTTTTGAATTGAGTCTTCATTCTCAACCTCAAGCTATGTTTTATTAGTAGGTCAACATAAAGAGTCTGCTAAAGTGCAGTGTATGGCTGTGCAAATATATTTGGAAGCGCATAGTTCATTGTTGGATGTCAGACGTTTTACCTGCCTACCTAACTAATTGAGAATCATACCGTGAGACTAGGAAGCCATTGTAATGAATGAGACAGTGTAGTCTGACCAGACGTAACTGAATTAGAACTGATGAACTTGATATGAGTAGATTCACACTGTCATTTTAAATATAACACAGTTTAACTCATTTTCCTGCCCCTGAGAATTTATTGCAACCACTAAAAGTATAGGAAAGAATGGTGAATTTTAATTTGCTTTCTCTGTTACAAGCCTTATTATAGTAGCAGATTTATTGAAGGATAACCTTTCTATAAAAAAGCGGTGTTGCTCTAAGTTCATGTAAAATAGACATTCTAGCATCTAAGAGATGTCATTAATGTCCCTTAGGAGCAAGAGGTGGTAGAAGGAGAGAAGAGGGAAGAGTGTTTCCAGAGTCATAAATGAAAACTCATTCTCTGTTCTTTTTCTGTCCAAAGAACGGTAGAGATAAATTTAATACATAATTTTATTAGAAAATTTAACCTTCTACAGATTTCTGTTTATCAAAATTGTAAGAATTCTGTAAGTCTTTAAAGTCTTTTGATAGTCCAACTTTGACAAATATGCAAGGATCATTTCTCTAGATATTCTTTCTACATAAATCTATAATAACTGGTGACTGAACCAACTTCTGGCCTGCCGGCCTTTGTGCATGATTTTAACTTCATGCTCTTTTACTCTGAGTATTGTGTCTGTTTCTTAAAGACATGTCATTTATTCGCAGAAACACAGAATGGTTGAGGTTGGAAGGAACATCTGAAGATCATCTAGTCAAACCCCCCTGCCAAGCAGGATCACCTAGAGCACATTGTACAGGATGGCATCCAGGCAAGTTATGAGTATCTCCAGAGAAGGAGACTCCACAGCCTCTCTGGGTAACCTGTTCCAGTGCTCTGTCAGTCTCACATTAAAGAAGTTTTTCCTCATATTCGTCTGGATCTTCCTGTGTTTCAGTATCTGCCCTTTGCTTCTGTCACTGGGCACCACCAAAAAGAGTCCAGCCCCATTGTCTTGACATTCACCCTTAATATATCTGTATATATTGATAAGATTCCCTTCTCAGCCTTCTTCTCTCCAGGCTAAACAGGCCCAGCTCTCAGTCTTTCCTCATAAGAGAGATGCTCCAGTTCTCTAATCATCTTTGTAGCCCTCCACTGGACTTTCTTCAGGAGCTCCATGTCTCTCTTGTACTAGGGAGTCCAGAACTGGACACGTTATCCAAATGTGGCCTCACCAGGGCTGAATAGAGTGGGAGGATGACCTTATTTGACTTGCTGGCAACACTCTTCTTAATGCACCCCGGGATGCCATTGGCCTTCTTGGCCACAAAGGCACATTGCTGGCTCATGATTAACTTGCTGTCTGCCAGGACTCCCAGATCCTTCTCCACAGAGCTGCTTTCCAGCAGGTCAGCCCCCAACCCATACTGGTTCATGGTGCTATTTCTCCCTAGGTGCAGGAACCTGCAGTTGCCTTTGTTGAGCATCATAAGGTTCATCTTAGCCCAGCTCTCCAGCCTGTCTCTCTGAATGGTAGCACAGTCTTCTGGTGTATCAGCCACTCCTCCCAGTTTTGTGTCATCAGCAAGCTTGCTGAGAGTGCACTCTGTCCCTTCATCCAGGTCACTGATGAGTGTTGAACAAGACTGGACCCAGTACTGACCCCCGGGGGACACCATTAGCTACAACCCTCCAACCAGACTGTGCTGCTCGGCCACTCTCACAACACTCTGAGTTCTGCCACCCAGTGAATTCTCAGTCTACCTCACTGTCCACTCATCTAACCCACACTTCCTGAGCTTATGTCTGAGGATGTTCTGGGAGACAGTGTCAAAAGCCTTGCTGATGTCAAGGTAGACAACATCCACTGCTCTCCCCCCGTCTACTCAGACAGTCATTCCACCATAGAAGGCTATCAGGTTGGTTAAGTATGATTTCCCCTTGGTGAATCCATGCTGACTATTCCTGCTCACTTTCTTTTCCTTCATATGCTCATAGATGATACCCAGGATGAACTGGTCCATCACCTTTCCAGGGATGGATGTGAGGCTGACTGGCTTGTAGTTTCCTGCTTCCTCCTTCGTGCCCTTTTTGAAGACTGGAGAGACAGAGGCTTTCTTTCAGTCCTCGGGCATCTCCCCCATTCTGCATGACATTTCAAAGATTATGGAGAATGTCTATGCAATAACTTCCACCAGCTCCCTCAGCACTCACGGGTGCACCCCATCCAGGCCTACAGATCTGTGAGTGTCAGGTTTGCCTAAATGATCTCTAACCCAATCCTCCTCAACCAAGGGAAAGTCTTCCTTTCTCCAGACTTTCTCTCATGTCTCCACAAGGTCTGGGATTCCTCAGGTCTGGCCTTAGCAGTAAAGACTGAAGCAAAAAAGGCATTCAGTACCTCTGCCTTCTCTGTACCCTTCGTCACAAGGGCACCCACGCCATACAGCAGCAGGCCCACATTTTCCCTAGTCTTCTTTTTGCTATTGATGCGTTTGAAGAAGCCCTTCCTGTTGTCCTTTGCAAGATTTAATTCCAAATGGGTACCTTCCTTGTGGCATCCCAGGATACTCTGAAAGTGTTCCTACATCTATAATCTATATATTTTTTCCACATTCCATATGTATACTTCCTTCTTCTGATTGAGTTTTGCCAGAAGCTCCTTGCTCATCTGTGCAAGTCTCCTGCCCCCTTTGCTTGACTTCTTCTTATTCGTAGGGATCCATCCATCTTGGGCTTGGAGGAAGTGATGCTTGAATATTAACCAGTTCTCTTGGACCACCCTTCCTTCTAGTGCCCTAACCCATGGGGTTTCCTCCAAATCTTTCACCGAAAAGCCAAAGTTTTCCCTCTTAAGTCCAGGGTTGCAATACTGCTTATTGCCTTGCTTCCTCCATGCAGTATCCTGAACAATTCCTAATGAACATTATTTTTAATTGTTCCCTTATAACATTTCTTATGTAAAAATACATTGTGGTTTAACCTGGCAGACAGCTAAACACCACACAGCCATTTGCTCACTCCACTCCGTCAATGTAATGGGGGAGAAAATTGAAAAGTGCAAGAATTCATGGGTTGACATAAGGACAGTTTAATAAGAAAAAAAGAATAATAATTAAAAAAAAAAAAGATGAAAGAAAAAGGGAAAAATGAATAAATAAAAAAAAGATATGCAATATAATTGCTCACCACCAGCTGACCAATGATTCAGGTGCCCCCACTAGCCAACTCCCCCTGGTTTTATTTTTCAGCATGAACAATTCATAAGGTATGGAATATCCCTTTGGATATTTGACAGTTTGGGTCAGTTGTCCTGGTTCTGTCCCCTCAAAGCTCCTTGTGCACCCCTAGCCTCCTTGTTTGCAGGGCAGCACATGAAGCTGAAAAGTCCTTAACTTAGTGTAAGCACTGCTCAGTAACTACTAAAGCTTAAGTGTATTATCAGCATTATTTTGATCCTAAATCCAAAACACAGTGCCATATAAGCTACTAGGAAAAAAATAACTCTATCCTAGTCGAAAATAGGACAAAAAATAATCCACGATTGCCCGTGAAACACAAATCATTCTGTATTTTGTTCCACTTCTATAAAGGAGGATGATTTGGAACAATTTTATGCCCAAGTGTGAGCTGTTTATTTACTGGTGAAGAATATGCCCTAAATTGCTCCACACAGGGTTGGGGCAATCCCAGACAGGAGTACAGACTGGGAGAAGAACACATTGAGAGCAGCCCTGCAGAGAAGGACTTTGGAGTTCTGGTGGATGAAAGGCTCGACATGAGACAGCAGTGCGCACTTGCAGCCCAGAAGGCCAGCTGCAACCTGGGCTGCATCAACAGAGATGTCACCAGCTGGTCAAAGGAGGTGATTGTGCCCCTCTTCTCTTCCCTGGTGAGGCCTCACTTGGAGTGCTGCATCCAGATTTGGGGCCCCCAGCACAAGAAAGATGTGGACCTGTTAGAGTGAGTCCAGAGGAGGGCTATGAAGACGATCAGAGGGCTGGAGTACTTCTCCTATGAAGAAAGGCTGAGAGAGTTGGGGATGTTCAGTGTGGAGAAGAGAAGGCTCCAGGAAGAACTCATTGGAACCTTTCAGTACTTAAGTCTTATAAAAAGGATGGAGAAGGACTCTTTACTTGGGTAGATAATGTTAGAACAAGGGGGAGTGGTCTTAAACTAAAAGAGGACAGATTTAGATGATTAGAAGTTAGGAGGAAATTCTTCATTCAGAGAGTGGTGAGGCCCTGGAACAGGTTGCCCAGAGAAGTTGTGGATGCCCCATTCCTGGAGGTGTTCAAGGCCAGGGTGGGTGGGGCCTTTGCCAACCTGATCTAGTGGGTGGCATCCCTGCCTATGGCAGGGGGGTTTGAGTCAAATGATCTTTAAAGTCCCTTCCAACCCAAGCCATTCAATGCTTCTCTATGATTCTACAGGTTTTTGCCCTGTTTCTGTTCTTTATTTTCTATGGATTTATCTGCAGTTGAATTTGCCAGGAATAAAGATTACATGCACACCTATGTTAAATCGGAATAGCTGGTACACGTCAAAGTTTGGTTCTTCATTTTAAGTTAATCACTCAGGTAAATGTAGAACACCAGCAAAGCTTGCAAAAATAAAAGAAATCTTTCCAGTGCATATTTTTGAATAGGCTATGTCAGTCCTTTTATTATATCTATCTTTACCATGTGGACCTGGGCATAGTGATTACATTTAGTAGGTCTTTTTAGAACTGCTATTTCTTTCAAGTTTTACTTGAAAATAATGCTTCCATTAGTAAAAAAATAAAAAAAAAATGTTGCTAAAATAGACCATATATGTTTGTCATATATTGTTATTTAGACAATCTGAAATTCTGACAGTTATAGTAGTGATGGACAGGAACAAAAGTATTAGTGATTTGCAAAAATACATCTCTACGTTGTCTCCCAAATGTGAAGATTTCAGTAGATTAACATACTGAGTGAGTGGAAGGACCTTACATGAATTAGCCATTTCTGTATGTGTGGAATTTAACAAACCTTAAATGGCTTGTGCTAGATAAAATAAAAACAAAAAATGACCTTTATCTTTGCCACCACTGCAAATCATGTTGTTCCACTGTTCCAGTGATGCGTAGAGGTGGATATAACGGAGATGAGTACAATAGACTTTTCCATAGACTGAGTTTTCCAGGTCATTTAATTCTGTCTAGTGTCTTCAGAACCTTTCCAACAGAGCTAATGATAACAGATTGCCACATTATCCTGTTCGTGGTGACCTGTTTGGGTAGATGCCAGAAATTCTACTCACTCAAAACTATGAGTGAAAAAAAAAAAGTGTTTACCAATTCACTTCTAATGGTTACTATAATGTATTCAGAGCAAATAAAATAATGCATTGCATTATTGAGCACTTCATGTGTTAAGTAATTATTCTATTATTCTGGAAATTGATACTTTGATTTGGATTGCTGCTATGCTACAACTTGTTTTAAATTTTTCTTGCAGAATCTGGCCTCCAGCCAATTCATGTTCCATAGGGTTAGTTTCCCCAGTCTGACAAGTTCGTTTTTACAGCAAGGAGACAGTTAAAGATATCCACACTAACTAAATATACTAACTTACTTCTCTCCTTGCTAAAAAAGAACTAACTGTGGCTCAGATGGTGATGAATGTAGCATTTAGCTGGAAGTTGTGATTGCTTCTGGGATAAATTAACTTAGAAAAGTGCAAAGGAGAAAGTTTTTCTACCTATGCATATGGTCACGTTGAGTCTTGGACACTGATGATTTTAGGTTTTGCCCCAGTTTTTTGTATCTGAATGTCCAACGTAATCTTCTGATAACCAGGAAACTTGAAATAACACTATTTTCCATGAAAAGCATTTATTAATATTTAATTAAATATATAGAAATAATGAGTCTTCCCATTAGCTACTTCAATATAAAGTGTTTCTCCATTCCAATCAGAAAAAAAATAACTTTGTGGAAAAATATCTTCCTGGTAGTTCTGCTTTTGAGATACCTTGGTCTTGACTATTACTCCTACCTAATTTTGAAGAGTTAGAGGGATCTAAAATTTTAAATGTTAATTTATTCATACTGATTCCTAAACCTGGATTTTTTAAAGATATATGTATATATATCATATATATATGTATACGTATATGATCGTATGTATCTTTCAAGTACATATATGTGAATAAATATATATATGTGAAATATTCAAGTATGATATATATATCTAAACTGCATTTTATTTCCTGTAGAAATTCTATGTACATCATACTCGTTCCCTATCAATGCAAATTTCATGTTAAGAGAATTACCAAAGCTCACTATGCACCAACAATTTATTTCAACTTTCCATTTATACCTGTTAGTTTCCTAACTTAAGACTGATATTCAAGCTTGTGTTGAGCATGTAAGCCACTTGCAGCACCACTTCTTTATCAGCAGTTTCAAGGGGGGAAATAATTCCTACTGTTTTGACAAGATGAGGAGAACTAAAGCTCAGTATTATTTTTTGTCATTATACTAATAATTAGTATTTATTGGTTATAGCAGGAGTATTTTTCCTATTTAAAGTCCTTAGAATGAAATCTATTTTCATCCTTTTAATAACATATGCAGTGGGATTTCTGAAGAATTTATGTAATTAATTCTTTCAAATTCATATGCATATTGTTATTGCTTTAACATTTGATACTGATAGAACTGAGCTGCAAAATATTTAATGACATTTTGCAAGTAATATCTTATCAAGTTTGTCATTACCACCTGACACAAGCAATTTTAGAAATCAACAGTCTTGTTAGTTAACGTTAATGAATGTGGCAGTCACACATCATTGTCTCTTACCTTGGTTTTCATGTCTTTTTACAGAAGGGAGAGGGGGAGGAGGGGGTTTATTGCAGTTATAGGCTTCAGTATTATTGATTGTACAACTGTAAAATCACTTGTTACTGACGTGTCTGGATTTTGTATCACATGAAAGTAGGTAACTACCAGGAAAAAATAAGTGGCTACATGTAGAAGCAAAGTTCATAGATTCATAGTGTTCACATTAAAACCAACCTGCGCTGACATGACAAACCCAGCTCCATCTCCTCATTGACCTCCCTGTGGGCACTGGGAGTGCTGGTAGGACCCTTCAAGCTGTCTCCGCTTGAGGCTGAGCAAGTCTAGCTCCTGTTGCTTCACAAGAAAAGTGCTCCAGGCCCCACAGTCTTGGTGGCCTCCCTCCAGTTGGTTACCTTTTTTTTCTTTTTACACTATTCTACATACAGAAATTCTCAGAGAAGTGTGAAATAAGACTTTCTTTAACTTCATGAAGCAACATTTAGAAACATGATTGAATTGATCTTTTTTTTTCTGATTTGAGGCCAATTTTTATTTAAGTTAAAGTAGCATAAGTCAGACTCTCACTGATTACCAAAAATAGAATTTGGCCTTCAGATACAAACATCCAAAGGGTGCATCCAATTTCTTAAAAATAAGGATCTTGTATAACTCCTACTCTCTAAATTTTTTTTTTTTTGCATTCAGAAACATCAGAATGAGATAAAGAGACAAAATAAGAAACATAATGATCTAATTTGATTTTTAGGCATTTTCTTTACTCGTGTCTTTTGGTGATACTTGCACAGCTGCAGTTTCCCGTAAACATCAGATTCTCTATTTAAAGGGAATAAGCAAAAACAAAGAACAACTTTTAACTGATGTGAAAGGCACCCCTGTATAGTTGTTCTAAAATGAGTGGGAACCATACCAGATCTTACTATGAAATAAAATATCTGAATGGGTCTGCTCCACTAATGTTGGTCAACACCAGGTACTCGTGCACATCTCTACTCTTCTGAGAGTCCAGCCTTGTCCTCAGACCGAGAGTATGGCAGCCATTAGTGTAGCGACTTTATAGACAGTGTACATCCTGAGGAACTCCTTAAGAAACCATTATAATTTAGCATTGTATGAGTGATTTGAGCAAAATAAAGTCTTAGTTTTACACATAATTGTTTTTCTTTGATATACTTAAGTATAGACATGATTTATTTCTACCCCTTTTGTCTCTTACTAGATAAAATTATTAGTGTGTAAGTTTTTTATTTTTTTTTTTAGACCTTGACTTTACCTCCTGTTTGTTGCATGTGGTGATGGTCTGCTTTGCTGCTTTTAGATACTAAAAGACATCTAAGTGTGGGTTGCTCACTGCTGATCCTTCTAGAGGCAAGAGAGAAAATGAAAATGCACAGGACAAAAATAAGTCTTCTTAATATAAAGTCCTAAGAAATAGAAATAATTAGGCAATTTATTTCAGGTTTATTTGTATTAGCTTGAAAGGGAGCTCAGTGTTTCTACATCAGACACAGGAGTCAAAGTCAATGGATATTGTGCATAAGTGAATACGGCACTCATTTTAACACTTTTTTTTTAAACTCAAGCTTTTAAAACTATAGCTTTTAAAAACATGGACTTTGCTGTAAAGAAAGAAAAAAAAAGGTACATAGACTGTGTCTGTGATTTAGCAACTGAAGGTTTTAGGTCATCATTTATTGGAGCAGAATAGAATAGAAACACAAGGCTTTTTCAATGTCTCTTTTCTTTCACTCCAAAATCTTTTCAAAATAATTTGTAATTTAAGAACAAATAAGTAAATGAGTTATCACACAGAATAATCTAACATAATTCTGTGATTAAGCATTAACATCTGGATAGACAATTAGAACCATTATGACTACGGTGTTTTAACATTATTGGTGAAAGAAATCACCAGATTTATTTACTAAATAATAAAATGTGGAAGGAAGCACATGTATTGAAGAATAGTTTTGATAGAATCTTACCCAGTGGGCTGAGTATGTTCTGGATTTCAAGAAAGTTTTTGTGTGTCAGTAGAGACACACCATAGAGAAAGAAGTATTCTTTAATTCTGGAAATGAAGGCTTTTGATAGAGATTCACTCCCCATTTTTGCCAGACTGTCAAGGCCACTGTCCTTCAAGAAAACCCTTCCATGGATAAAAAAGGAGAAAAAAAAAAAAGTAATTTTAACTTTTTTAATATGTTAAACAAATGAAAATGCAAGGAAACCTGTACAGAATTTATACTTCAATTATTTATGAGCACTAGGCAGTATAAAAATAAATTTAGGTAAACTACTGTTTGTAATAAGTAAAATACAACATCTAAATGCCATAATAATAATCCTAGTTAGCACTTGAGATGTTTCTTGCAGCAAAATTCAATTTCCAAAATTAGATTTAGAAAATCCTTCACACCAGATTAGTTAAATTGAAATGTTTCTTTAAGCCTTGATTTGTGCAAATGTATAGTTTCAAGAGACATAACTATAAGTAGAAGGGGAACAGAATGGCACTGCAAGTGTCAGCAGTTCCTTGGCAAAACTTATTTCAACTTGATACATGTAGACAGAAAACTTTGCTTAGTTTTCTCTAATGAATGTGAGCTAAATAATTGCTTTATTTCTTCAAAGTGAAAGAAATCTGCTTTTTATTTTCAACTTTCAACATCTCAATTTCCATATGTAAACTGAATATAGCACAATTACCTGGACTCTGCAGTGTGGGAAAATACATTTTTATTCCCCAGACTTCTTTATCTACTTCATGGTAGAGATAACATCCTTTTTTTTTTTTTTTTTTTTTTTTTTTTATTAAAGGAGTTGCTATAGATAAAAATGTAGTGGGTATAGCTCATTCTTCTTTAGGCAAATCCTTGTTTTGCTGATAGTAATTCTGGAGCATCTCATAAAGATAAAATTGGCTACATAAACTTCAATAAATGGTCTCTGAACTCAGTTTGCCCTCTGAGCACTTCACTTGTATCTGCACTCTTTTGATGTCTCTGCACTAGTTCCAACCCTAAAGAAATTGTGTAACTCTTTCTATCACAGATTATGTATAAAATCAGTAATTGCTGTTCTTTTTTATATTAAATGTGTTTTTGATAATTAACATGTACTTAAGAAGTGCTGTTCAGTTTTCTATATATATTGATACGTAGGTCTTAGTTAATTATTTTTGTAATGCAAATTTTCAGATGGATTCCTATCCTACTATTCATAGATTAGGAAAAAGATATGACTTTATAGTTCTATGTATAGAAACTGTGGAGGTACAGTTCAGTCTGTCATTCAGGGAGACAGAAACATGTTCCCACTGGCTTCTGTAGGTTGAGGTCCCAGGTACTCTATTTGGTTATATGAAAATATGAAAATCAGTTTGCTGTGTCCCTTGCGTAATACAGTTCATTGGAAACACAGAGTTACCCCTGAAGAGGAACTCAAGAGATTGAAAGTAATATAGGAAGGTATCACTATACTTTCCTCATTACATTATGACTATTACAAGCCACAATGTTTCACTTTGCTACTATGTCCTCTTTCATCTGATAAATCAACTGTCCTTACTATCCTGGCTCTGTGTGATAAAATGCATGTGTACAGTCTTACATGCTAGGTTTTAGATTATTTGTTTAACAGAATCTCTGATCTGAATTGTTGGAATAAAAGAAGGAAAGGTAGATCAACGGGCAAAATATTTAAAAATTCTGAAACACTAGTTTTCGTACTATGACAGATCTTGAAAATAGAAAGTCTATAGAACAAATAGCTAAAAACCTGGTTCAAATTACACTGTAGTTAAGAGCAAAGCTTCTGGCAGTGACAATGGTTGGATCAGCCTATACAATTCAAAGAAATTTACATCATACCATCTGTCTGGGAAGTGGAGCCCTATAAAATTTTATATGCCCATCAAAGACAAAATATCTATTGATAACTACAGGGAATTTGGAGTAAGCATATTAACTCTGACCAGAAAAGAACAAATTAATTCAAACTTAATAAAAGAGGAACTGAGTGGAGATATGGATTCGCGGAGAGCCAGAAAGCATGAGATAGCATGAAGCTAGATCTTGAAGGTGTGGTATATCCTTTTTTTATTTCTGTATCAGGAAGACTACAAAAACAATCAAGCAAACAAGCAAGCAAACAAAGAAAACACTCATTAAAGCTCTACAGTGACTAATCAATTTGGAAACTAAAATACGTCCTAGCAATTAAAAGTGGAATAGGAAAGACAGGGTGGCAGAAAACCCTTGGAAGAAGAGCATCTGATTAAAGCAATCTTAGCAGATAAATGAACAGTTCATTCTCTGAAGACAAACCTAGAAGAGCTCTTAGAAAAACTGACAACATCATGACCCAATATGAAAACTTCGTAAAGAATGTGAAAAAAATGGACAGCAATGCCAGTCAAATAATCTCGCAAACCATTTAGAAAATAGAAGACACACTGCAACCTTGTAACTCCCTAGAATAGTGTGGGGACTAGAACACAAAAATTGAATAGAAACAAAAGAACATATATATATATATATATATATTTTTTTTTTTCACAAAATTGGATCAACATAAAAACAAACAAAAGCCTAATGAGAGAGAAGCTGTAGGTGAAAATCTCCAAGGGACCACCATTGTCTATGTGTCTGTTTTTAACAGTTATGTAATATCCATCGTATAGGTGGTGGTAATATAACTGCTGTTTAAATAACCATGTAGGAACATAATAGGAAACAGAAGGTATTCTGTGAGAATTAGATTAGATTATTAGGAATGAAGCTTGAATTTCCATCTCTGCTTTTGCTTTTCTCAGGGAATATATAATTGAGCAGCAGCAAAATGAGAAATTTTGAACATTGGTTTTACAAGTTATTTTTATTTTCTCTTTCATAGAAAGGAAAATGAACATATATCATTATCCTACTGACTTTCTACCAAGTCATCAATGTTATTAAAACTCCAGTATATAGACTGCAATTTGTACAAAAGAGACTTCTTTGTGACTATAGCAAAGGAGTAATAATTCAACTGAGGCTGAAGAATGACTCCATTTTAAACCCGAATGCTTTTCGTTAATATTTTTATGCTTGCATGAAATCTATCAATATAATATTTTTTCTTTATAGATTTTCTTAGTAACAACAAATGAAATCTTAATAATTCTTATGATCTCAGTACAAGTAACAATGAAGTGACCCTATTTGAAAATGTGGCAATTGTCATACCAGTAATCAGTCATGTTGCTAAATTTAAAAATAATTTGACTGATGAAGAAGAAATGTGTGTTTTTCTGCCATAATGCATTCATTTTCCATAACAAGTTAGCTCCCACATAAATTCAGTCTTCCAGATGAATGAATGTTCAGTTAAACAAGAATCTGGAACTTATACATTAAAATAAATGCAACTGTACTGATCATAGTAATTGAATTAACAGATGCATATACAGTAGCGACTATTTAGCTGATAACATATACACTGCAATATTGAATATAGTTAAAATTCACTTTTTACAAATGACTCCACATTTTTCAGTTCCAGTTGTACAAGGTTAGAAATGCATGCATGAATTAGCATGATTTCTTTATTTAACTTTATTTGCTTACACAGAACTTGTCATTCAGAAATTGCCAGTTCAAGAAACTATTAAAAAAAAAAAAAAAAAGCTATTTTAAGTCAATGAATGGAACCTGGGATGCCTAGCTAGGATACATCTGGGCCCAGTATTACACATTAAAGTTCATTTGGCACACTTTAGTGTCATGTTACGGAAGTCAACTGGTTAAGGTTTTGCAAAATGGAATACACAGAGAATGTGTAACAGGATTTTATGTTGTAACTGTAAACCATATTAAATATAACCTGTGTTTAGTTTGAAACAGAATTCTTCAAAGTATGTCCTGTCTGTATGATGCATTCAGTCCTTGTCATATAATTCTTTTACTGGGAATTGCTGAGGAAATTACATTCTTATGGGTAGTAAAACAGAACTTCGCAGTTCTTATTATAAAAGCATTTTGTCATAATTTGGCTTTTCTTCTGAGAGCAAAAGCTGTTACCTATAATTGACATACCTCTATCAACCAGTCTAATCAGAATCTTTCTTAACTGTTAAAGAGCCTTCATGTACTATTATGGGCTATGCCTATATTATGGTCAAGACTGTAATCACCTTCAGAACCCACCCATATGAGGTATCTACATATTTATATTTGCCACCTCTGCTGCAATACCCTGATTTCAACACCCTTCATCCTCTTACCACAATTCAATTCACTATTGAAAGCTTCTGCTTAATATTTGGGTAGGAAATGTGTTCCGCTTTTCTGGCTCCTGGAGGTTGCTTCCTTGTTATATATTTAGAGATTTTTTGAACACATATTCTTTGAACACGAAGTCTGCAACAAGTTGAGACACCCCATGGTGTTGAGCATTATTTTTTTCAATCGTGTTCAAAGTGGTTTGTTGATTGTATTAATGACACATAATTAGCCAGCCAGCAATGAACCACATCTTCATGACAAATAGTAGCGATACAAAAGATAAATCATGATACTGGACATTTATGAAATGTTAATAAATACATTTAAATTGCTGAACATCCTTTTATAACTAAACAAGAAGTGTGAATCATACACACTCGTATAATTGCATATGGGCTTTGGATTTGTTGACACCTATGCTAGCCTATGTGGTGGGTTAGCCACAACAGGCACACACCCAAGGTGCACCCTGCATTGCACCTTGCAGCCCAGTGAAAATTTCCATGGTCCTTTTATACCGCTTTTCAAGCTGACTTCCCTCTTTCCAAAACCTCTTGGTAATGCCCCAGCTGGCATTTAATCTAGGAATCATTGACCTCTTCCCTTCTAGCATTACTAGCATTTGGACAAACAGGCTCTCACACAGTTCTGGGTAATCTTTTCACATGCCATACACTTCCATTGCCACCCTTCCAGCTGCTGCTATCCATGGCAAGGGGAGTGTGTGGGTATCCTGTGTGGCTGCAATCCCACTTTTTTGTTCTTGTCTTCTGCTGGTTCTGTAATGGACTTCTGTTTCTACTTTGAAAGAGAAAGAAAAACTTTAAAATCTCACTGGGCTGCAGGGTGCTGGTGGGTTTGTTGGAGGGCTCTGAACCTGCTGAAAGTGAATGTGGGGGCATAATGAACTAGCACCATAGTTAAGAAATATGAAGCAAAGCATATCATTTTGGGTGCAACAGGCTCTCCTATGCAGGAGAAGCATGGAAGTCTCTTATGTGTTTAAATACAAATTAGGCTGCTGGGGGTGAGGCTACCTACATAGTATAGGGGATTCATTATAGCATATTTACCTTGTGATAACTAATCATGGCCTTCTTGGGACCATTGTTGTTTAATATCTTTATCAATAACATAGAGATTGACTGCACCCTGAGCAAGTTTGCAGATGACGCAAAGATGAATGGTGTTATTGATACCATCAAGGCCATCCAAAGGGACCTGGACAAGCTTGAAATGTGAGCCCACATGAACCTGATGAACTGAACTTGGTACAACAATGCCAAGTGCAATGTGCTGCAACTGGATCAGGGCAATCCCAGACAGGAGTACAGACTGGGAGAAGAACACATTGAGAGCAACCTTGCAGAGAAAGACTTTGGTTCTGGTGGATGAAAGGCTCAACATGAGACAGCAGTGCGCACTTGCAGCCCAGAAGGCCAACTGCGTCCTGGGCTGCATCAACAGAGGAGTGGCTAGCCGGTCAAAGGAGGTGATTGTGCCCCTCTACTCTGCCCTGGTGAGGCCTTACTTGGAGTACAGCAACCAGGTCTGGGGCCCTCAGCACAAGAAAGATGTGTAGCTCGTTAGAGTGAGTCCAGAGGAGGGCTACAAAGATGATCAGAGGGCCGGAGCACTTCTACAGAGGAAGGCTGAGAGAGCTCAGGTTGTTTAGTCTTGAGAAGAGAAGGATCTGGGGAGACCTTATTGTGGCCCTTCAGTACTTAAAAGGCTCTTATAAAAAAAGATGAAGAGCTATTTTTTATTTGGGGAGATGATGGTAGGACAAGGGGATATGGTTTTAAACTAAAAGATTTAGATTAGAGGTTAGGAGGAAATTCTTCATTCAGAGGGTGGTGAGGCCCTGGAACAGGTTGCCCAGAGAAGTTGTGGATGCCTCATTCCTGGAGGTGTTCAAGACCAGCTTGGATGAGGCCCTGGGAAACCTGATCTAGTGGGTGCATCCCTGTCCATGTGAGGGGGTTGGAGCTTAGATGATCTTTAATGTCCCTTCCAACCCCAGTCATTCTATCATTCTAGCATTTTAATTAAACCAATTAAGTCAGATTTAGCAGAGCAGAATATTATGTCTGAAGACCATAAAAGTTCAGATAACTAAAGTACGATACAAGCATAGTTCTCAACTCAACACAGTTCAAAGTTTAATTCACATTCTCCTCACTGAACTTCCACTTAATCATGGTGCTAATTTTACTCTAGTTTTTTAGTTAATATTTCCTTTGTTCTCTATCATTCTACTTTTAGACAGATGCACACCTACTGCTTTTGTAGAATCATAGTATACCCTGAGTTGGGATGACAAGGGACCCATGGGGGTCATCAAGTCCAACTCCTGACTCCTCACAGGGTAATGTAAGAGTTAAGTGTTGTCCCAATGTCGCAGAGCTCAAGGAGGAGGTGGAGAGGTTGAGGGCCATCAGGGAGTGTGAGCAGGAGATAGACTGGTGGAGCAACTCCCTGCAAGGCCTGAAGGAGAGGTACCGGGGTGAGACACCCCAAATGGGGGTGGACCCCCTGTCCTGTCGCTGTCGGGCAGAGGGAGGGGACCTAGGAGTTGAGGAGGAATGGAGACAGGTCCCTGCTCGACCTCGCAGGCAATGACCCCCCCTACCAGCCCCACCTTCCCAGGTGCCCCTGCACAACAGATTTGAGGCCCTGGAGCTTGAGAGACCGGTGGGTGAGGATGAGGTAGAAAGTCTACCCAGAAGGATGCCTAGGGCAAGGAAGCTGACTCCATGTCTCAAGACTGCCTCCACCAAGAAAGATAGAAGGGTAATCGTTGTAGGCGACTCCCTTCTCAGGGGAACAGAGGGCCCTATTTGTCGGCCTGACCCTACCCGTAGGAAAGTCTGCTGCCTCCCTGGGGCCAGGGTCAGGGATGTTGCCAGAAAGCTTCCCAACCTGGTTCGCCCCTCTGATTACTATCCTCTTTTGATAGTTGAGGCTGGCAGTGATAATATTGAAGTGAGAAGCCTGAAGGCTATCAAACGGGACTTTAGGGGACTGGGACGGTTAGTGGATGGAGCAGGAGTAGAGGTGATGTTTTCGACCATTCCTACAGTGGCAGGGAGGGGTACAGAGAGGACACGGAAAGCCCAGCTGATAAACATATGGCTCAGAGGCTGGTGCCAACACAGAAATTTTGTTTTTTTTGACCATGGGGCGCTTTACTCGGCACCTGGCCTGATGGCTGCAGACGGGTCCCACCTATCTCTAAGGGGAAAACAGATCCTAGCCCAGGAGCTGGCAGGGCTCATTGAGAGGGCTTTAAACTAGGTAAGAAGGGGGACGGGGCTGAAATAAGGCTTGTTAGAGGTGTGCCAGGGGTGACCATGGCAAGGCTGGGGAAGAAGGCAATGGCCCAACTGAAGTGCATCTACACTAATGCACGCAGCATGGGTAACAAACAAGAGGAGCTGGAAGCCATCGTGCAGCAGGCAGGCTATGACTTGGTTGCCATCACGGAAACGTGGTGGGACCACTGTCATGACTGGAGTGCTGCAATGTCTGGCTATAGGCACTTCGGAAGGAACAGGCAGCACAGAAGGGGTGGTGTGGCTCTCTATATTAGAGAGTGTTTTGATGTTGAGGAACTTGAGGCTGGGAATGATAAGGTTGGGTCCCTATGGGTTAGGATCAGTGGGAAGGCCAACAAGGCAAACATCCTGGTGGGGGTCTGTTATAGACTGCCAAACCAGGATGAGGAGATGGATGAGGAGTTCTACAGGCAGCTGGCAGAAGTTGCAAAATCGTCAGCGCTTGTTCTCGTGGGGGACTTCAACTTCCCAGACGTATCCTGGAAGCACAACACAGTCCAGAGAAAGCAGTCTAGGAGGTTTCTGGAGAGCGTGGAAGATAGCTTCCTGACACAGCTGGTTAGTGAGCCTACCAAGGGAGGTGCCCCGCTAGACCTTCTGTTCACAAACAGTGACGGACTGGTGGGAGATGTAGTGGTCGAGAGCTGTCGTGGGCAGAGTGACCACGAAATGGTTCAGTTCTCTATTCTTGGCGAAGTCAGGAAGGGGACCAGTAAAACCGCTGTCTTGGACTTCCGGAGGGCTGACTTTGAGCTGTTCAGGACACTGGTTGGCAGAGTCCCTTGGGAGGTGGTTCTGAAGGGCAGAGGAGTCCAGGAAGGCTGGGCACTCTTCAAGAAGGAAATCTTAATGGCTCAGGAGCGGTCGGTCCCCACGTGCCCAAAGACAAGCCGGCGCGGAAGAAGACCGGCTTGGCTGAACAGAGGGTTGTGGCTTGAGCTTAGGAGAAAAAAGAGGGTTTATAATCTTTGGAAAAGAGGGCGGGCCACTCAGGAGGACTATAAGGATGTTGTGAGGCTGTGCAGGGACAAAATTAGAAAGGCAAAGCTCATCTGGAGCTCAGTCTGGTTACTGCCATCAAAGATAACAAAAAACGTTTTTATAAATACATCAACACAAAAAGGAGGACTAAGGAGAATCTCCATCCTTTACTGGATGCGGGGGAAAACTTAGTTACAAGATATGAGGAAAAGGCTGAGGTGCTTAATGCCTTCTTTGCCTCAGTCTTTAGTGGCAAAACCAGTTGTTCTCTGGATACCCAGTACCCTGAGCTGGTGGAAGGGGATGGGGAGCAGGATGTGGCCCTAACTATCCATGAGGAAATGGTTGGCGACCTGCTACAGCACTTGGATGTACGCAAGTCGATGGGGCCGGATTGGATCCACCCGAGGGTACTGAGAGAACTGGCAGAGGAGCTGGCCAAGCCGCTTTCCATCATTTTTCAGCAGTCCTGGCTATCAGGGGAGGTCCCAGTCAACTGGCAGCTAGCAAAAGTGACGCCCATCTACAAGAAGGGCCGGAGGGTAGACCCGGGGAACTATAGGCCTGTTAATTTGACGTCAGTGCCAGGGAAGCTAATGGAGCAGATTATCTTGAGTGTCATCACGCGGCACTTACAGGGCAACCAGGCGATCATGCCCAGTCAGCATGGGTTTATGAAAGGCAGGTCCTGCTTGACGAACATGATCTCCTTCTATGACAAAATGACACGCTTAGTGGATGAGGGAAAGGCTGTGGATGTGGTCTACCTTGATTTCAGTAAGGCTTTTGACACCATTTCCCACAACATTCTCCTCAATAAACTGGCTGCTCGTGGCTTGGACTGGCGTACGCTTCATTGGGTTAAAAACTGGCTGGAAAGCCGGGCCCAAAGAGTTGTGGTGAATGGAGTCAAATCCAGTTGGAGGCCGGTTACTAGTGGAGTCCCCCAGGGCTCAGTACTGGGGCCAGTCCTCTTTAATGTATTTATCGATGATCTGGATGAGGAGAAGGAGTCCATCCTCAGAAAGTTTGCAGATGACACCAAGTTAGGTGCATGTGTCGATCTGCTCGAGGGAAGGAAGGCTCTGCAGGAGTATCTGGATAGGCTGGAGCGATGGGCTGAGGTCAACTGTATGAAGTTCAACAAGGCCAAGTGCTGGGTCCTGCACCTGGAGCACAACAACCCCAAGCAGCGCTACAGGCTGGGAGATGAGTGGTTGGAAAGCTGCCTGGCCGAGAAGGACCTGGGAATACTGGTTGATAGGCAGCTGAATATGAGCCAGCAGTGTGCTCAGGTGGCCAAGAAGGCCAACAGCATCCTGGCTTGTATAAGAAGCAGTGTGGCCAGCAGGTCTAGGGAGGTGATTGTCCCCCTGTACTCGGCTCTGGTGAGGCCGCACCTCGAGTACTGTGTTCAGTTTTGGGCCCCTCACTACAAGAAAGACATGGAGGTGCTCGAGCGAGTCCAGGATAGGGCAATGAAGCTGGTGAGGGGTCTGGAGAACAAGTCTTATGAGGAGCGGCTGAGGGAGCTGGGCTTGTTCAGCCTGGAGAAGAGGAGGAAGAGGAGGCTCAGGGGCGACCTTATTGCTCTCTATTGGTACCTTAAAGGAGGCTGTAGAGAGGTGGGGGTTGGTCTATTCTCCCACGTGCCTGGTGACAGGATGAGGGGGAATGGGCTAAAGTTGCACCAGGGGAGGTTTAGGTTGGATATTAGGAAGAACTTCTTTACCGAAAGGGTTGTTAGGCATTGGAATAGGCTGCCCAGGGAAGTGGTTGAGTCACCATCCCTGGAGGTCTTTAAAAGACATTTAGATTTAGAGCTCAGTGATATGGTTTAGTGGAGGACTTGTTAGTGTTAGGTCAGAGGTTGGACTAGGTGATCTTGGAGGTCTCTTCCAACCTAGACGATTCTGTGATTCTGTGATTCAATGCTTCTTGAACACAGACAGGCATGGGGCTGTGACCATGTTCCTGGGGACCCTGTTGCAGTGCCTGACTACCTTCTCAGTGACGATTTTTTTTTCCTAATGTCCAGTCTGATATCCATTCTTTGCCTCTTTACTCCTCTACACCTCAAAACCCACTTACGATCTGGGTGCTGTGCAATCCAGAAGGCAAATGTGGACCAGTAATAACCTGTGTCCTGACGAAATTTAGTGGTGCTTCCTTCAGAATCCTAACACCAGGTCAAAAATTGATCTTGCTACAGGCTATTTGAATGGAAAATTTACTAGTTCAAGAACAAATTTCTCTTTACCATTATTGTATAACTAAATTAAAGAGACTTGCTTTTGGCCAGAAACTGCCAAAGATGTGGCTGTTTTCTTCTAGTGTGGCACATAGAAAGATGTAGTTTCAGATCTTTGATTCTATATAAAATCTGGATAAATGTTGTGTATTTAATTTATGCTGATTTTTGGTTTTGTTCAGAGAACAAAATATACCTGAGTTCATGAGAGAGATTAGTTCTCTGGAGTCGTTCTCCATTCCTTTTTCCCTTGCTAGAGTAATCTGTGCCTTTATTTCACTTCCCAGAATAATCTGTACCATTATTATTTGAGCTGCATCTTAAAAGAGTTTCAGAGATAGAACTTAGCAGGTTTATTAAGGTGGAAAGAGGATCTCAGTGTCCTGCATTAGTTCTCGTTGATAGGTTTCAATTTCCTGTAATAGAAACAGTGCTGACCAGCTTTGCAATCCTTGCAACAATAGACTGTCTGCCCTGCAATTCATGTCCATTATTGATTATTTTGGTTGAAAAGTTAAAATGATACATATTTCTTGTCATTTGTCTCAACAAATGAAGTAGAGATGCAATACGCATCTCTTCTGGGAGTACTTTTTTAAGCAAAACTAATTAAAAAATAATGATACATTTTTTAAGAAGTTCTAGTACTTAGTGCCTTATGAGCACTTGTTAGTAGTTTAAAAATGAAAGAAGTCATTTCAATAGAGCTTTCAAATTGGTTAGCATTGGTAGAATAGCAGTGCTTAGTATAGCATAAGATTTTAATTAAGGTGATAATCGTGTTTATTTTTAAAATGAAATATAACTCGGCTGAGTTGTTTGTTTGCAAAGATCAGAAAAATCAATATGCTGCATTTACACTCCCAAACCAGAATCAGTGTTGTGAGATAATAAAACTTCATTTTCACTCTACTGGTATTTTCACTGTTATTTACACCAAGAGAATACATTCTTGGTGCCAAAAGTGTTTTTTGTTTCCAACTGCTACAAACAGTGTGAATCTCAGCAGAGATTTCCCTTTATACACTTACTGGGTAACTTTTGTGGTAACTTTCTCTTTCTTTCCACCTGACTCAAGATTTGTATTTATTATTTATTTGTTAAATTAAAATAGGATATTCAATGTTGTCTTCCTATTGTGCCATCCATGCATTTCAAAGCCACAATTACAAACAAAAGTTTTAGAGCATCTCTAAAGGTCTCTCCAGCAGGTGGCACATAGCAGTCTATTGTCAATGACTACATTAAAAGTGAAATTTAGGTACTACAAGTACCTTATGAATATT
Source organism: Cygnus atratus (assembly GCF_013377495.2). Lineage (NCBI taxonomy): Eukaryota > Metazoa > Chordata > Aves > Anseriformes > Anatidae > Cygnus > Cygnus atratus. The sequence goes on along the minus strand of NC_066362.1, from coordinate 195,637,567 downwards.
CCTAATTTTGCTTAGGTCTGGACATATTTTCCTGTGATGAATCATCACAGCTTGAAATTCATAATAGTTCCAGTTTATGCATATTTTCCCTTTATATCATTAAGCTCAGTGCTATAAATTGTGAAAATTTTCATAGAAAAAGAATGGTTTGGGTTGGTTGAAAGGGACCTTAAAGATCATCTAATTCCAACTCTCCTGCCATGGACAGGGACATCTTCCACTACACCAGGGTACTCAAAGTCCCATCCAAACTGGCCTTGAACATTTCAAGTAATGGGGCATTCACAGCTTTTCTGGGCAACCTGTTTGAGTGCCTCACCACCTTCTGAGTGAAAAATTTCCTCCTTATATCTAATCTACATCTACCCTCTTTCAGTCTAAAGCCATTACTCCTTGTCCTATCTCTACATTCCCTGACAAAGAGTTCCTCTCCTGATTTCCTGTAGGCCCCCTTTAGGTTCTAGAAGGCTGCTATAAAGTCTCCTTGAAACTTTCTCTTCTCAAAGCTGAATAACCCCAACTCCTTTAGCCTGTCTTCAAGGGGTAGGTGCTTCAGCCCTCTGATCATCCTCTGGTCCTCCTCTGGACTTGTTCTAACACAGTAGGGTCCTTTTTGTGCCGGGTGCCCCAGAGCTGAATGCAGTACTCCGTGTGGGTCTCACAAGAGCAGAGTAGAGGGGGAGAACCATCTCCCTTGACCTGCTGACCACAGTTGTTTTTATGCAGCCCAGGATACGGTTGGCTTTCTGGGCTGGAAGCACACGTTGCTGGACCATGTTGAGATTCCCATCAACCAACACCCCTAGGTTTTTCTCTTCAGGGCTACTCTCAGTCCATCTTCTGCCCAGCCTGTATTTGTGCCTGGGATTGCCCTGGCCCAGATGCAGGATCTTGCACTTGGCCTTGCTGAACTTCATGAGGTTTGCACAGGCCCACCTCTCCAGCCTGTCCAGATGGCATCCCTTCCCGCCAGTGTGTCTAAGAGAGATGAAGCTGCCTGCAATTGTTTTTAGTTCATTTGAAATATCTGGCTTGAACTTTTTGAATGCTAGGTAGCCGTTTCCTGAAGATTAGAGCCAGATTTTTCAGTTTCTGTCAAACTTTTGAAAATCCAGCAGAGGCCAGACACTGAACATGCACAGACTACTTGTAAAATTCACTCTACAGAAACACCTTTGATTCTTTATTTGGGTTTTGTAGCATTTAACCTCTATAAAAAGGATATAACCTAAGATGACTAAAGTAGCAAATACTCTGCTGCATATATTTTAATTATTGATAAATAGATGTCTACTTTGAGTCCCCTGCAGCTATTAACAATATTTGCTTTACTGAGTCTGCCAACTGGACAACTTCAAAGCACCGGAATACCAACAGGAGGGATGAGAGCACTGCAGTGAATTTCAAAATAAGAGATTTACAGCAGTAGTATATTGATAACCCCTATTTCAACACCCTCTCAACTGCTATAGAGATGACTCTTTGACAAGAACACCCTCCTGCATGGCAGATTCACGTGCACACTGTGAAACTCATGTCATAAAACTGGAAAAAAAATACACTGAGATTACATATAGTGGTTCCCCACATACAGGCTAACAGCAATAAACACTCTGCTGTTCCATGGTGATTAGATATTACATTATAAACATTTCACAGAAATAGTTAGATACCTTTCCTGAAAGTTAGGCAAACCAGACATTTAATTGACGTACATGACAAGTCACAGCAGTGTATTTTGTACATATGTAATGTATATATTACATACATATACATAAACTTGTTCAGTGCCATTCCCATAGGAAACATCATCCTTGTAACAGACCGAATGCATATTGTGTATTTTAGGTTGATTTTCTTGTTGTAGCAAGAGTGGATAGATGGAGATAGATAGATAGATCTATAGAGACTTTCTAAAATATGTGATCCTTCAATAATCATTTGATTTTGCTCCACTTTAATTTTCTTTTAAGGTTATGCTTTCATAACCATTTGGGACAGATTTCCAAAGAATTATTTTCATTAAGAAGGAACATACATATTGAAAACAAGACTAGGAAAAGTCTGAGGTCAAAAAAAAAAAGAAAAACCAATTCTTAGTTCAGAGCAAGGTGTCATAAGCAACATAGTAGATCATGATCTCTTTGAGAAAATTTCTTACTGAAGGCTTAAGAAGGCAAAATATACAGTGTAGGTAACTCAGTAATGTTTCATATCTCCACTAAGTTCATTAGTATCTTGGAGAGCCTACACTAATTTCATTAAAATTCATTAAATAGTGACATCTGTAAATTACCAAGAGTGCTTATTTGACAATTATGTCAAGAACTCTGAAGTTATCTGCTACTGTGGTTATCTTGACAGCTGTAAATAATTCTTAATAAGATGTAAAATAGACTTCTAACTTGTACTCATGCAATCACAAGTATTTTTATTAATTTAGGAAACTTAATAAAAGACACTGTGTTAAGTCGAACTGATGATGTTTTGTTGTTGTTTGTTTGTTTGTTTCCTCTGTTCTCCTGATTTATGCTAATATGAGTGCATCTGTAGTTTGAATTAAACTGCCTAATGCTGTTTGGTGGCCAGATTAGAACTCCTTAAAGGCTTTGCATTCTCACATGGATACCACTTCCATTCAGCTTTTTCCCTGCTGGTAGTTTTAGCCTGGATGTTAACACTAATTGCAAAACACTAAATAGTTCATCTTAATCTTTAATAAGTTTACATCTTTTCAAATTGATTCTTGGAGTGTGAAATCCCTGTTGTCATTGCGGTTTAACGTCTTAGCATTTCTGAACAGGAATACAAAATGAAGCTTTTTCCATTGTTTTAGAAGATGATTCAGCAGCTATTAATATCAAAAGGCATAATGCCCTTTCTTGGCTTTAAACACAATTAATGCTCATAATTATAAATTCCCTTTATCAGTGTCTATCAGTGCTGACAGACTGATCTTGGCAAACACCAAGAGAAGACAAAGTCCAATGTAGTTTTGTAAATGTCAGTGTATGACATCACCACAGGGAGTTGGCAACTTTATGTACTGACAGTATGCAGGCTGTAATTAGAAATGAATGACAAGGTGCTTTTCATCTTTGATGAGAAAAGATTTTTGTGTCAAAATATCTCACTACAGGAACAATTTTCTCTAAGCATTTCTTGTCCTGAACATATTTTGCATAATAGAGGAGGGGGGAGGAAGGCAAAATTATTGCACAGTGTTGCTAAGTGACAAAATAGCAGATGGTCTGCATTTGCAGATAAAAAATCTTTGAATGCTATCATATTGTGATATAGACAGATACCATTTGAAGGAAGCCCTAATATATTCACTATTTGGGAAAAATAAAAAATAAAAATCAAGGATATTAAAATTTGTAGGGCTTATGTAGGGAGTGTTTTAAAAATACCTGACAAAATTAAAGTATCTAGTTCAGAAATGTGTTTAAAGGATTTAATCACATGATGCATAACCACTTTAGGAAGATAAATGACCTAAATTATGTTTTCTTGATCTTTTAAATAGCAGAAGACCTATCTGGTGAGTCAATTGAAGTGGAATCAAACACTGTCTGAATTTAGGATGTTTAAGAGTTTGCCTACTAAGTGGATTTATACTGGTAATATTAAATTTAGTATTTAAACAAATGACTGCATTCTTTTAAATTTAATATGATCTTTAAAGCACTATGGAAATGTTGCAAAATTGCATAAGATTATTTTCAAAGAAGTATATAACTTCCAGTATGGCATAATCTGAAATTATGGCACATAAGAAAGTAAATTTAATTTTGATATACAAAAATGCCCTACATTTTTATTAAGTCCTGCAGATTTTCAAGACTAACTGATCAGTATACCAAAGGTTCAGTTTCATAGCGAATATATTTGTTGAGAATTTGTTGAGATCACATGGATCTCAACTTGAATTTTCAGATTTGTAGTTTATTTCTTCTGCTGTTACTTAAAATTTGCAATTTGATGAATGCACAAACAGTAGATGCCTTTGCCTGTCTTGTCCTCTATGTTGAATTTCTTCACTAATTTTCAAAATATGAAAACAGATCCTGGGTCTAGATAGAATGTCTGTGCAATTAAATGAAGCCTTTCTTGTACTGAAGAGCTTCAAATTTAACTCTCAAATTTACTCCTCAAAGAGACAATATTTAAAAGGTATAAAAAAAGTGAGTACAAAGCGAGTCCAGGGGTGTTTGCAAATATTTTGGATTACAGAGCAAAACAGTGTATGTGTGCAAATAAACATATCTACTGAATCTAGATCTACTGAAGCAGAAGTACTTGGTTCCTCCCTCCCCCGTGACATTTCTTTAGTGTACCACTAGTGGGATTTTTGATATATCCTTGAATAAAAAAGCATGAATTTTCAGTCTGTAGAACCTTTTCTTCAGATAATTGCCACTGACTTGCTCTTTTTTGCTGAAGTCTGAGCCTCATTCTCCTTCCCTTTGAAAAAGTAGAAATTTCTGAGAAATATGTGACTGATGTTTAATTGAATTACAATAATAACATGACATAAATGTAGAGGGACATTAGGGGATCTTTTATATAGATCTTTAATGAAGAGATCCAATTTAATTCTCATTCTTTGACAATACTCTTTCACTGATGGAATTTAAATAAATAGTCTTTATTATGTGTTTATGAGACAGAAATACATTAATGCAGATTTTAGAGCTGTAATATGCTTTTCAAGTGTTTCTATTACCTTGGTAGAAAATGGAGTACATATTTATGGTCTACGGTGTTAAAATCTGAATCATCATAAAAAGATCACAAAAATTATTTTAAAAATTGCATATCATGCTAAGTGCTCAGCTGAGATAGACAGCTAGACAAATTAATTGTCATTGCTTGAAAAAATACTTGAACTTATTTTGTTGGTGCAAACAATATCTGCCTAGAAATTATTGATCAGCTGTTACCACCATTTTGCTGCAGATAGTGGAGCTGACCAAATTGCAGACAGAAAAGGATATGCGAAAAAAGCAGGGAGAGAAAATCATGTGAAAATGAAGGAGAGGATACTTCAGAACTTGGAGTTTTCTGTCTCAAGTACCACGTGGATAGAGGAAAGATTTTGGCTTGCACACTCACCTTCCTCCATCATTATAATGTTTGCCAAAAACTTTATAAAACTCAATGTCATTACCCCATCCTCTTTCCCTCTATCAAATTTTTAGGTGGTTTTAGTTTAACAGCGCTAATAGTCTGATAGATTGTTTGGTTTAAGTTCAGGAAGAACTTTGTTTTTTCCTTTTGGGGCCCAAACTGGCAAATCTGTGGAGGAATTTTTAGCATTTTTGTTCATCTTTCTTTGAATGTCAGGTAGACGCAATTAATTTGAGAAGGTTTATGATTGGTTTACGAAGGTTTGATTTTAATAGGCAGGAGTTTACAAGAATTGTTAGTATATTTGAAGTTAGTGCCGAACTTCTGTGTATAAGCAAAGATGAGCGGACATGCATTATGGGCTACACAGTAGACATCTTGTTACTCTAGTATTAGATGTACAAGGAAACACTTTAAAAAGCTTGGTACACCTTTTAAAATCAGTCTGATGTCTTTTTTATTGTCTGTGCTAAAAAAGCCCTAAAGAAGATTTCTCTGTATCTATATTTACATAGATCTCCTTGGCAAATATGGTCTGAATCACAGGCTAAATTTCAAGTTCTGTAGAATTCTTGCTGGTTTTGTTGTAAAATTTGTTTATTTATTTTGTATTTAGAACACATAGGAGTTGATAACAATGCTCATTTCCCCAGAAACAAAACACAGAGATTTGAATTTCAAATTAGTGTCAATGAATATCAGTTTTGTGTTTTAATACTTTTATCTCTGTATCTGAGCTACTACTTGGTGCTGGCCAAGTGCAGCTTGACACATTGAATATATATATATTTTTTCCCCTGAATTACATATTCAGGGTTTGGTCCCAAAGACAAACAGAAACTGTTTACTGGGGATAATGCTCAATGGTTCCAAACAATACACACTCCAGAACGCTGACTCTGCTCAGGACTATAAAGATGATATTATTTCTTGGTACCTGAACAGTCAACATTATATCTGTGGAGAACATTATGCTTAGCTCTAAATGAGAAGTGACCGTTTCTCAAATAAACAGAAGAAAGCTAAGGAAATGACTTAATGTCTGTGCCCAGGGTGGATGGCAGCAGTTACTTCTGTGTAATGCTGAACACAGCTATTTAGTGTTTGTTTTTGTTGCTGTTGTTTGGTTGATTTTATTTATTTATTTTTAAATTATTTTTCATGATTTTTGGAGTCTACTCTTGTCCTATCTGTTCCTATGCCAGTCCTATCTGTTCTATAACAGACCTATCTAGTCCCATGTGTTCTATACCACACAAATATCTAACGAAGAGTGATTAATTTTCATAAGGGCTTGACTCCAGAATCTTCATGCAGCGTATTCTCACTCTTGCGAGCTGTCAATGAATTTATCTTTAAAGTGTTTTCCTGAAGTCATGTTATATTGCTCCACTTCACTAGGGAAGTAGGTCATGAGGGGTAGGCAGCAACTCTAAAAGTGCTGACCAGTTTTATGCCTTATCCAAGAATCTAAAAGGCTGACTGTTTTTCCACTTTTCTTAGCACTTTCACAGAAATTTAATTCAGAGCAGAACTCCCATTGATTTCAGTTTCAACTGTCGATGCTTAGGACCCCTGCAAACTGAACCTCAGCTGCCTGAAAAAGTATAATCCTGTCTATTTCCAGTACATAGTACCTAAATGAGGTAGGTATCCTGTGGGAAATACTACGTGATCTTGTAACTAAAAGCTGTAACAGAATGCCTACATATGCCAGGGTGATTTCAGGTCACATATAGTCTGGCACATCCTACCTTTGCATTTTTTTCTTTACAGCCTGACATTTTTTTGATGCATTTTTGTTTGCTTAGCCCGGTGTTTTTTTGTTGTTGCTGTTGTCTGGTTGGTTGGTTGGTTTTTAATTCATTGGAGATTTTCTTTGATTCTCTCTCTCTCTAACAATAATTTCCTATTACTTAGGAAAAAAAAATCACAGAATCACAGAATTGTAGGGGTTGGAAGGGACCTCAAGAAAACATCAGGTCCAACCCCCCTGCCAAAGCAGGTTCCCTAGAGCAGGTTGCCCAGGTAGGTGTCCAAATGTCCAAATCTTCATCTTCAGAAAAGGATCTTCAGAATACTTGACCAAAGTCCATATGTATGTAACAAATGAATGCAGAAAAACAGAAAATTAGTAATTTCTTTGTGCTTACCTTTAAAGAAGCTCTGTGATTCACTCTAGTTGTCAGAAAATTTTGACAAACCACAATAAATGTTTCCTTTCTGATTTCTGTTAGTGTTGTTTGGCCCTCTGCTCCATCCTCTGTTTTTTTCTCGTTTTCCTGCTTTTTCCATACTTCAGAAAATTGTTTCTTCTTTCCTTTCTTAATGATGATAGAAAAGTACAATGGTACCCCTTATTTGTTTTGTGCAAAATTCCATTATGGTCCTTAGCCCTGAAAAAAGCATTTTGGAAAAAAAAAAAAAAACGCAACAAAAAAAAAATTTAAACTTTTTCCCCAAAGAAAAGATTCAATCAGAACATCTAGGTGCTGAGAACTAGCAGATCAGACCATGTGTGAACTGATATTCATAAAAGATGAAGTTTATAGATATTTTCAAAGGAACAGGCAAAGAGTACCTACAGTGTCTGGAATATGTACTTCTCAAAATTGAAATCACAGATTGATGAGATGGATGTGCTAGAATTTCTGAGTTTATGATTGTAACAGCTTGGGTTTTAGCACAAGGAGAACAATCTTTTTATTTAATTTCACCAGTAAAGCTTCATAAATTACTAGGGATAAACTTCAGAAAAAGAACAAAAGAACATAACAACTAGGAGGCACACAAACATGTGAAATTGTGACCTAAAAGGTCAAAGACTATGATCAACTGCAACAATGGAGTGTTTATTTGATGTAATCATCCACTTTAATAGTGGCATATGGGCCACCTATAACCGTAATTCAAATTTACCTGATTGAATAAAGTTTATTGACAGTGGCTTTGTAATGACATTTGCCAGATCCCTCTGCGCTCATGGATTTATCCCATCAGGTCTCATGGACTTAAGTATATCCAGTTTGCTTAAGTATTCTGTAACCTGATCCTTGTCATTTCTCTAGGTGTCTGACATCTGGGCTGCCTAAAAGGCAGTCTTGCTAAAGACTAGCAAATTATGTGAAACATTATTATTATTATTATTATTATTATTATTATTATTATTATTATTATTTGTCAATCCAAAGTATCCAGATCCATAATTCCAGAATTGTGTGGCTGACCTTGAATTCTGTTCTACCATGAGGACATGAAGAGCTGTCTTCCACCATATTATATTATCATGTTTAGTTGTTGTTGTTTTGTTTTTGTTTTTTTTGTTTGTTTTGTTTTTTCATGCAGAAATAAATTAATTCATGTCTTTGGGTAAATGAGCTGAGGTGGCTAAGTTAAAATTTAATATAAATGTGGGAAAACATAAAGTAATTACAGCTTTATGAATATTTCTACCTATTTTATGAAGATGAAAATAACGTTTTCCAGAGGTGGTCCTGCAGTGCAGATATGAACTGATACAAAGAATTTTAATGAGTACAGCTCAGCAAAATATATTGGCCCTTAAAGTGTTATGAAAGTAAAAGTCAGAGGAGCAAGTTCTGTCCTGCTAAGGTTTCTGTTGCTGTTTCTTAAACATACTGGAAAAAAAAAATCTTCATTTTTTGAATGAATATTTCGTTCAGTTCTAATAATTATTACACTAAGTGCCAATTAAATGTCTGCTTTAAGATCCTCTGTTAATTCAAATACTCTAAGTAAGAACCTGTGGGGTTTTGTTTCAGTGTTAGTGATATTTGGAGATCACAGACACATGGCATTAAATATATCTGTCTGATTCGTGTAACCGTCTTCCTGGAATGTCAGGACTTCAGACAAAGCTTGATGTTACCTGTAGATTGAATGAATGAAAGACAATGGTTATATGCAACATTTTTCCAAACATGTCAATGGTTTGGATTTCTCTTTTTTCTGGATATCAATGTCTTTGGCAATTCACAACATAAAAATAAATAAATAAATACAGAGTATATTCCCATATTTGTGTGTACTTGACAGTTTTCTGAACAAAGTTCTGTAAAAAGACAAAATTGAAAAACAACTCTTAATTTCTTAAACTTGTACTTCTTTCTGATGTCTGTCGATAGCAGTCTTAGAAGAAATTCAAGCCTGTCAGCTGTGGAATTTGTTTTGTAGAATTTAGCAGAGCTAAGCAGAATTTGTAAGATTTTTTTTTTTTCTTTCTCTTAATGGAATGAAAAAGGCTGTGAGAACAGGTACAATCTTGATGAGAAGTAAACTGAAAACAACATTAATGGTAACTGTAGATAAGTGTTCTGTTTAGTCCCTAGATATGTATATTTCATATCCTTAAATATCATGAGGGAGACTATTCCTGTTCTTACAAGGTGTGGAACTTATTCTTCTCTGGAGAAATGATTGATGCAAACTATGAGTAATAGAGTGAACTAGAGTTCTTAAGACCAAAGGAACTATTGCAATTACCTAGTTCGATCTCTTTAAAACAGGCAATAGAATTTATAAAATCTCTATAACTATAGTAAATAGTTGAGTCCAAAAAATCAATCTTTAAAACAAAAGTTGATCCAGCGCTTAATCTCTTAAAATATTAAATATATACTTATTTCAGCCTAAGAATTTCTGGCGTTAATTTTCAGCCTTTGATTTTGTGATAGTCATGCTATTAATTTATAAAATCCTCCATTGGCTACTCCATATTTCTAAATGTAGATTATTTGGAGTCCCCCAGGGCTCAGTGCTGGAGCCGGTCCTCTTTAATATCTTTTATGCCTAATTGTTAGGCATTGGAATGGGCTGCCCAGGGAAGTGGTTGAGTCACCATCCCTGGAGGTCTTTAAAAGACGTTTAGATGTTGAGCTTAGTGATATGGTTTAGTGGAGGACTTGTTAGTGTTAGGACAGAGGTTGGACTAGATGATCTTGGAGGTCTCTTCCAACCTAGACGATTCTGTGATTCTGTGATTCTGTAAATGTAGTTTACTCCTGTACAGGACACTTTTAACTTTTCCATTAGTATAAAGACTGGAAATTTTCACCACCAAGCATAATTTCCACACCTTCAAATCAATAATAGCTCTTTCCTGAACCATCTCAAGTGCCTCAACACCCACTATGAATTATAAAGACAGTGTGTAGGTTATGTGGAAGAGAACTTTTGTTTATACCCATCTGAGCTTTTTTAGTGATTTTGCCTATAACATCCGCTCAGGAGCTTGCAGTGATTTGATTTTGAAGTTCTTTCAGAGTCTTCCATTCTAGATTTTTTGCCTGTATTCTGTGTACTTAGCAACACAATTTTGCCTTAGGTGATAGTGAAATACAAACTAAAATTTTTCTTGTTTTTGTTTTTGCCTACTCATCAGGTAATCCAGGATTAGTGGTCTGATTATTGTGTCATTTACAGATCTTGTTATTTAGAACTAGAGGGTTTTCTTTTGTCATTTTTTGGATTTTGTGAAATAAATATTAGTCACAATTAAGTGTCTGGTACAGCAAAAAAAAACCACTCCTAGTCATAGACATTTCTTCCATTTACATTATCAACTAACCATTTTTTTTGATTGATTTCAGTGTTCAGTATACTTTAAGTTTTTAATATGAAATGAGAACAATTGAATTTGAATAGATGTTGTATGAATGTCGTTAAAAAAAATATAAGCCTACTGTGTCGGCACTATTGTTTATATCAGCCAAATGAATAAATGCATCAAAAAGAAAAAGATCCATCGAATGATCCAAGTTAAGATCTATAAATATAAATCCATGCTGATTTGGATTAATTACCTTCCTTTAATTATTAAGTACACTAACATGTCTTTTTGTGTAATTCATGCCAGTTAACATGGTCCTATTTTCCTTTATTAGTTGAATTCTAACCGTTATTTTTCAACAGATTAATGTGAGGTTGATAGATTGGTAATTACTTGGTCCATCCAAATGCAACTTTTTCTTTTTATTGTCACAGCATCAAGTTTGTTCCATAGTCTTGGACTTTTTAGTGTTCTAAGGCTTGAGACAGGACATCAGCAAATTGACTTGATCCTTGGCTAACTCCTTTAACTGCTGATTTAAAATTATATCTCATTACTTTTGTTTATCAACCTTCTAACTTTATAACTGCCATGGCTAATGTTTCTTTGTAGTCTGAGAAATATATTGTTTTGTTTTGTTTTCTTTTGTTTTGTTTTCATCTAGTTTATGAAACCCAAAATAAATTAATTTCAATCTTTTGAATGTTTCTGGTCTCTCTGATATCAAAAGAACTTTAATGAAATTTGCATGCCTGAACAAATGATACAGGCTCTCTGTAGCTAACTTCTACTGTCTGAAATGCCTTTTCATGGCTCCCTTCTTAGATTTTCCCTTATTACTATGCCAGTTATAACTGGAAAGATACCTTTGCCGTTTTCGTTAACCAAGAGTAATGTTATCTTAGTAACTGACATGATATTTAACTTTGATCAATATAGAATCATAGAATCATTAAGGTTGGAAGAGACCTTCAAGATCATCTGGTCCAATCATCACCCTACTACCAATGGCACACACTAAACCATGTCCCTAAGCACCAAGTCCAACTTGTCCTTGAACACCCCCGGGGATGGTGACTCCACCACTTCCCTGGGCAACCCGTTCCAATGCCTGACTACTCTTTCTGAGAGGAAATGTCTCCTAATTTCCAACCTAAACCTCCCCTGGCACAACTTGAGACCATTCCCTCTAGTCCTATCACTAGTTACCTGTGAGAAGAGGCTGATCCCCAACTCCCCACCACTTCCTTTCAGGTAGCTGTAGAGAGTAATAAGGTCTCCCCTGAGCCTCGTCTTCTCCAGACTAAGCTACCCCAGTTCCCTCAGCCACTCCTCATAGAACATGTGTTCCAGGCCCTTCACCAGCTTCGTAGTCTTCCTCTGGACACACTCCAGGGCCTCCATGTTTTTCTTGTACTGAGGGGTCCAAAGCTGAACACAGTACTCAAGGTGCACTGGTCAGCCTCACCTCCATTCCTGGTAAGGTGATGGAACAACTTATCCTTGGTGTTGTCTCTAGTCATATCAAGGATATAAGGGTCATTAGGGTCAGTCAACATGGCTTCACCAAGGGGAAGTCATGCTTGACCAACCTGATAGCCTTTTTTGAGGATAAAACCACGTGGATAGATGATGGAAAGGCAGTGGATATGGTGTATCTTGATTTCAGTAAAGCCTTTCACGCTGTTTCCCACAGCATCCTCACAGCCAAACTGAGGAAGTGTGGTTTGGATGATCGGGTAGTGAGGTGGACTGTGAACTGGCTGAAGAGAAGAAGACAGAGGGTTGTGGTCAATAGGACAGAGTTGAGTTGGAGTCCTGTGTCTAGTGGAGTCCCTCAAGGGTCGGTACTGGGACCAGTGTTGTTCAATATATTCATCAGCGACTTGGATGAGGGAATAGAGCACGCTGTCAGCAAGTTCACTGATGACACTAAACTGGGAGGAGTGGCTGACATGCCGGAAGGTTGTGCTGCCATCCAGCGGGACCTCAACAGGTTGGTGAATTGGGTGGGGAGAAATTCAATGAAATATAACAAGGACAAGTGTAGAGTCCTGCATCTGGGCAAAAACAACCCCAGACACCAGTATAAGTTAGGGACTGCCCTGCTGGAGAGCAGTGAAGGGGAGAGGGACCTGGGGGTCCTGGTGGACAGCAGGATGACCATGAGCCAGCACTGTGCCCTTGTGGCCAAGAAGGCCAATGGCATCCTGGGGTGTGTTAGAAGGGATGTGGTTAGTAAGTTGAGAGAGGTTCTCCTCCCCCTCTACTCTGCCCTGGTGAGACCACATCTGGAATGTTGTGTCCATTTCTGGGCCCCTCAGTTCAAGAAGGACAGGGAACTGCTTGAGAGAGTCCAGCGCAGAGCCATGAGGATGATTAATGGAGTGGAGCATCTTCCTTTTGAGGAAAGGCTGATGGAGCTGGGTCTCTTTAGCTTGGAGAAGAGGAGACTGAGGGGTGACTTTATTAATGTTTATAAATTTGTGAGTGAAAAGTTTTATTTATAAAACTTTTATTTAAAAGTAAGAAAAGAAGTAAGAAAAGAAGTAAAAAAAAAAAGAAGTAAGAAAAGAAGAAAAGAAGTAAGAAAAAAGAAAAGAAGTAAGAAAAGAAGTAAGAAAAGTTTTATTTATAAAAGTTTAATTTATGAGTGAAAAGGGTGAGTGTCAGGAGGATGGAGCCAGGCTCTTCTTGTTGACATCTAATGACAGGACAAGGGGTAATGGGTGCAAGCTGGAACATAGGAGGTTCCACGTAAATATGAGATGAAACCTTTTTACTGTAAGGGTGATAGAACACTGGAACAGGCTGCCCAGGGGGGTTGTGGAGTCTTCTTCTCTGGAGACATTCAAAATCCCCCTGGACACACTCCCATGTGATGTGATGTGATCTAGGTGTTCCTGCTCTGGCGGGAGGACTGGACTAGATGGTCCCTTCCAATCCCTAACATTCTATGATTCTATGATTCTATGATCCCTAACATTCTATGATTCTATGATTCTGTGTGATTCTGCGCAGCATCACCAGAACAGGGTACAGGGGAACGATCACCTCCCTGGTCCTGCTGGCTACGCTATTCTTGATGCAAGCCAGGACGTCATTGGCCTTCTTGGCCACTTGGGCACACTGCCAGCTCATGTTCATATCAATCAGCACCACCAGATCCTTTTCCTCTGCACAGCTTTCCAGCCACCCCACCCCAAGCCTGTAGCGCTGCATGGGGTTGTTGTGGCCAAAGTGCAGGACCTGGCACTTAGCCATGTTGAACCTCATTTCATTGGCCTCTGCCCATCGACCCATCCTGTCCAGGTCCCTCTGCAGGGCCTTCCTACCAGAAATATTGAAATTTTCCTGCAAAATATACAGGTGAAAAATTCATTTTCATCAGGTGGAAATATTTTATTTCTTGATTCCTGTCCATTTCTTTTTTTGTGTTTGCGTATTATTATTTTTATTTTTCTTCCCTACATTTGTCTAGTTATTGCCCTTACATCTTAATGCTATTCATACAAATAATACAAATCACTCACTAACGATTCCAAAATATAATAATCCATTTATAAGATCCTGAAGATGACAGAAGTTAGCATAGTGTCTTCGTATATGACTACATAGGTATACATGACTTCTCCACGACTGTAGAGAGTCATAGGAGAATCTGCAGAAATTGAATTTATAATCTGTGAAGTAATAATAACACTTCTACTCTTCTTACTGCTACGTACTACATAAACAAGATGTTAGCTGGGACTTACTCAAAAATGTAACATACTTATATCATTCTGCTGTAAAAATAGAATCTGAAAGGTAAAGATTTTACATGAAGTTTCTGAATGGATATATCCTTATTCTGTCACTAGTGGAATGATATTTTATGGAATATTTTTAAAAAAATTAAAAACTTCTTTTAAAAAAATTCTCAGCCTCTTACGCCAAAAGAGATAGATTTTTGTTTTGGGAGCTGCTCTTGAACAAGACGGACAAGCTCACTGCTCTATGCAGGCAGTTTAGGACATGTGTCTACTTCTTTCCCAAGTTCCTCTAAAATGGAAACATCTGAAGTAGCATCTTTTATCAGAGCATTTCCCGAGCTGGTAGAAAGCATTCAGTGGGCCATTTTTCAAAAGGGAAGAAGTTTGTGTGAAAATATACCTAAACTGTAGTGCTCAGAGTTTACCAGTTCAGTCCAGATGGCTTAAAATCATTTCTTGAATTTGTCTTAAAGTATTTCTTAAAATTTATGTAAATGTTAGGATTTAGAGCCATTAACTAATGCTCATTCATGAAAATATATTTCATATATTTCATATTCAGTATGAATTACTTTGTTCATTAGTTCCTTTTTAAGACTGCAGGAATTTCACACCACAAACTGTCAGATTTCATTTGAGTAAGATAATTCTGTGTGTCATGACTAGTACATTTGAAAAGTAATCCTTCCATCCTGTTATTGTCATGTTTGGTCTATCCAGAGCATGTAACACTGGTAATGCCAAAGTGTCAGTCATTGCACCAATGTCAATGAAATGATTATAGAGAATTACAATTCCCAAACTAGATAATCAGTGAATGACAAAATTTCTTAAAAAAAAAAAAAGAAAAAGAAAAAAGAGTGTTCCAAGAGCAACTATTTTCTTCAAATATTATTTTCATTTGCTGTAACTGCTTAAATATTTCATTCACGTTGGTTGTTTTAAAACACTGATTTTAATAAGGCAAAACCTGTGTGACTCAGGCAGGGTTTTTCAGAGGATTTCTTGGCAACAATAATGTCTATCCAGGAGTGATAAGTATGATTCTGGAGACTCCAAAGGCCTGCTTAAATACCACAGTTCCGACATACTGGCCCTGATCCTTTATCTATTACTTCCTTATGTGAAAAAGGCAATGGCTTAAATTCATTCTTCAGAAAACAATATTAAAAGGACAAGTTAAAAATTTGGAAGGATATTGTTAGTTAATAGGATTGCTTAGTTATTCTTTCAGTTCTCATGGCAGAAAAAATGATAGATATATTACAGAGACAGAGTCTGTCCTCACTCATGGCGGGGGGGGGGGGGAGGGTTGATGTGTTAGATTTATTAAAATCTCTATTTAAGGAGAAGTACTGCATCTTTGAGATGATAAAACAATGAGTAAATGCAAACATCCTACTTATTTCCTGGAAAAATCCTAACATTCCTGGAAATACTAGCACATTGTAAACAATACTACCAAAATAATTTTAAGACTTAAAGCAGGTAAGAATTGTCATGATGGTATCCTCTGTAATACCAAGCAAAAAGTACTGTGCTGAGCACTTGTCCAGAACTTCTTGCAAAGCATTATTAAATACAAGCCTACACACCAAACCCCATTTTACAGTTAATAACAGGGTTGTATTTATAAACGGCAGCCTTAAAGCTGACAATATTTAAGTAGAGATAGTTCATGCTGAGACTGAAACCCTCCACTGCACAATGCTCTGCATGGGTGATCTACACCAGAAGGCCATGTTTGTTCTGGCCGAGTTTAGAGCCAGGATATATGGAAAGATTGCATTCTGCCTCTTAATACCAATTTCAGTTTGAATAATAATATGCTCTGGAAGCTTATAGTTTTGTAAAACACATTAGCATTAGCTATCATTTTTCTTATTTTTGTTCTGGTGGGCTTAGGTTTGTCTTTCTTGCTCTGACCTTAAGAGGAGAAATGTAGGTCTGAAAAGGATAAATGAGATCACTGCACATTCCAGTCAACAAACTGAAAGTTCAGTTCAGAAGGTCTACAGAACAATTCATATAGTAGTGGGCAAAATACTTTTAAAAACTGTATAAGGAGTAGGGGAGATAAAGAATATCTTCCATGTGCTAGCAGATTTTTTTTTATTTTTTATTTTTTTTAGATAGAACTGGATATTTGTAGAGAGTAATTTATATATTGCATCTCAGAGAAAGTGGTGAGAATAACAAATCTCAACAAATCTGTCCTTTGGTGCTCATGGAAATGTTTTATTTTAATTTTTGGTTTTATTGCCTGAATGGTGTACTCAACTTCAGCAGGAGTTTACTAGCTATGCATTAGTGAGAATGTCAAAGGAAGTACACTGAGGAAAGAGGTGTCTCAAGATTTTGCCAGACTTAAACTTTAATTATTGGTTTTTATATTTGCCAGTCTTTTTTTTTTTTAAGTTTATAGCTATATAATTTGTCTATTGCCTGGTGTAGTAATATGTCTCAATGAAGATGAAAAGAAAGTCTGTGCACATCCATGACCGCTTCTTTGTTTAAATTCTAGTTTCTTTTCCTTTTCAAGCAACCATAGCTGTTTCTTTGGAGCCCTTGTAAACATCTACAGGAAAATAGCTACGTAGCAGTTGTACAAGAACACAATGTAATTACCCCTTGTGAAAAAGATCAATATGTCATCAAAATATTTGTAATTAATTTTTATTCCAATGAAAAAATATCATTACAGCTAAAAGATATTCTTAATCAATCACTTGTTTTGTTTGAACATTTTTTGAAGTATTTGGGCATTTTGGCTAGTTCTGTTTCTGGTATAGATTTAATAGTATTTCTAAAGACACACTATAGATCTTCATATAATTCTGACTATTTGTCAGATAACAATAGATAATCATCCTATAAGAACCTAGGAAAACTTGGTAGATCTACTTTGGAACCTCTATTATTATCTCGCTGTAGTAGTTATATAAACTGTTTTCATTATTTACCCAATTCAGTAGCAACTTCTAGTTCTTTTAAAAAAATCATGAAATCTAAAGTACTTCAGAAGAATACACTTAATAATTACAATGATTAGACATAGCCATCCTTCATTTAATTAAATATATTTTTGCTTGGAAAAATCTGAAAGATCAGAAAAAGAAGTTTGTAGAAATAATAGATTTTTTTTTTCAATGATGTTAAAATGCAAGAAAATTTAAATCATAAACTACTTTTCGCCCCTAGGAGTTTAAACAGATTATGATTAGAAACTGAAATGTCTTTTGCTACTTATGATATAGGGTTTCATTTAGCAATTCCTTAATGATTTCTTAATTAATAAAATCACATTTACAAGCACAATGTCATTCCTTAATCCAGCCTGAAAGTCTGATTACTTTTAAAACTACAGTTTCATTTCAGACATAGTTGTTATAATGCTATTTTACCTCTGGAGAGTCAAGTTCAATTGATTATTTTTAATTTCAAAAGGGCTCTGAGCAAAGCTGTTGCTCAGTAATTTAGCAGGTGACAAAGAACCTTCAGCCAGTTAC
Organism: Cygnus atratus; assembly: GCF_013377495.2. Taxonomy (NCBI): domain Eukaryota; kingdom Metazoa; phylum Chordata; class Aves; order Anseriformes; family Anatidae; genus Cygnus; species Cygnus atratus. Next base: position 195,619,601 of record NC_066362.1, on the reverse strand, counting down.
GGCAGGAAAATATTAAAGTAGTGAGAAAAAGCAAGTAGGGAATTTGCCACTTTGTGACAATTATTTTTACAGAATAAGAATCCTTTTATCAATAAATATTTCATAATCCCTAAAAAAAAAAATAATAAAAAAAAAGTAAAACTACTCTTAAGTCTTCGACGGACCTAACATCCATTAATAAAAATTTCAATACAATGTTATATTTTATTTACATTCGAGTATATCTTGAATACCACAGAATTCAAGTTCTGGATTTTAATTATGTTCAGAGTTCCATTTAGTTAAGTAAGTGGTGGTTGTCCAGATTGCTCAAAACTGTAGAATTACCCACTGAATCTTTTTCTTCCACTGAGAAGCAAACTATGAGTTGCTTTTTTCCACTGTCATCTAGGGAGTACACATGAAGGGACTGTGTTGCATTGATTTTTCCCAGTATCTCAATTTCATAGTTCACAGTATCTGCAAACTATTCAGGGAGAAATAAAAATGCCTCTGAGTCCTCAAAAAGATAAATTGATTATTTTCCTGTATCTTTTCTTTACTTGTAATTTCTGCTTTACATTGTGTAATAGAAGACAGAAGTGTTCATATGTAGTATGAACTACTGAACATCTTTACAATCATATCCTAAATCAGTGTTAACTCTCAGTACACTAACCAATAAAAAGGAAAAGAAATTCTGTTACAGCTGCCTGTGAGTTATGTTTTCCTTGCAGTGAAGTACCCAGAAACAACTCTCTCTCACACACCTTTCAGCATGTATCTGAAAACTGCCATCATTGTTTTCGGTTGATTGTCTTTATTTATTTATTTTTTACTTAATTTTCTTTTCTTAAACTCATATCGTAAGATGGACATGTAAGAATTCCATTTGTCCCCAGTTAACAAGTACGTCTTTGGTATGCATGGGTATGTATGAGTATGTTCTACGGGTATAATATTTGAACACAATCTGATGATAACTAGATCATGTAAATAGGTCTTTACATCTCTTCCATCTGAGCAGGCTGCTGTGCTAAAAGAGAGGACAATGAAGATGGTATGTTTTAGATATTTTTTTTTTTTTTTTCTGTATGCAGAATGGTGTCTATAACTGCAGAATTCAAGAATATTATGACTTTATTAGTGTGCTGGTTTTGTCTGGGATAAAGTTAATTTATTTTTTTTCGTAGTAGCCTGTACGGTGCTATGTTTTGGATTTGTGACCAAAATAGTGTTGTTAACACACTGATGTTTTAGTTACTGCTGAACAGAGTTTACACAGTGTACTGCTTTCTGCATTTCTCACACTGCCCCATCAGTGAGGAGGCTGGGGGAGCACAAGGACAGCACCTTGGGAGGGGACACAGCCAGAACAGCTGATCCAAACTGACCAAAGGGATATTCCATAACATATAGCATTGAGCTCAGTGGTAAAAGCTGGGGCAAGAAGGAGGTGGAAGGATGTTCATATATCTGGTATCTATCTTCCCAAGTAACCCTATGTGTAAGGAAGCCCTGCTTTTCTGGAAATGGCTAAACACGGGCAATTTTTTCCTAGTTTCACTTGGAAATGATGTCTCTGGAAATATTCAATAACATAGGCTAGCATAGGCTAGTAGTGCTTCATAGTAAAACAGTTCAGACTTCTTGTATATATATATATATAAAGAGAGAGAGAGAGAGAGAGAGAGAGACACAGACACAGACACAGATTTCTAGGTTGGAAGAGACCTCAAGATCATCGAGTCCAACCTCCGACCTAACACTAAGTACTCCACTAAACCATATCACTAAGCTCTACATCTAAACGTCTTTTAAAGACCTCCAGGGATGGCGACTCCACCACCTCCCTGGGCAGCCCGTTCCAATGCTTAATAACCCTTTCGGTAAAGAAGTACTTCCTAACATCCAACCTAAAACTCCCCTGTCGCAACTTTCGCCCATTCCCCCTCGTCCTGTCACCAGGCACGTGGGAGAACAGACCAACCCCCACCTCACTACAGCTTCCTTTAAGGTAACTGTAGAGAGCGATAAGGTCGCCCCTGAGCCTCCTCTTTTCCAGGCTGAACAAGCCCAGCTCCCTCAGCCGCTCCTCGTAAGACTTGTTCTCCAGACCCCTCACCAGCTTGGTCGCCCTTCTCTGGACTCGCTCGAGCACGTCCATGTCCTTCCTGTAGCGAGGGGCCCAAAACTGAACACAGTACTCGAGGTGTGGCCTCACCAGAGCCGAGTACAGGGGGACAATCACCTCCCTAGACCTGCTGGCCACACTGCTTCTTATACAGGCCAGGATGCTGTTGGCCTTCTTGGCCACCTGAGCACACTGCTGGCTCATATTCAGCCGACTATCAACCAATACTCCCAGGTCCTTCTCGGCCAGGCAGCTTTCCAGCCACTCATCTCCCAGCCTGTAGCTCTGCTTGGGGTTGTTGCGCCCCAGGTGCAGGACCCGGCACTTGGCCTTGTTGAACTTCATACAGTTGACCTCAGCCCATCGCTCCAGCCTATCCAGATCCTCCTGCAGAGCCTTCCTGCCCTCAAGCAGATCGACACACGCACTTAGCTTGGTGTCATCTGCAAACTTACTGAGGGTGCACTGGACGCCCTCATCCAGATCATCGATAAAGATATTAAAGAGGACCGGCCCCAGTACCGAGCCCTGGGGGACACCACTTGTGACCAGCCTCCAACCAGATTTGACTCCATTCACCACAACTCTCTGGGCCCGGCTATCCAGCCAGTTTCTAACCCAGCGAAGCGTACGCCAGTCCAAGCCCCGAGCAGCCAGTTTCTTGAGGAGAATGTTGTGGGGAACGGTGTCAAAAGCCTTACTGAGGTCAAGGTAAACCACATCCACAGCCCTTCCCTCATCCACCAAGCGCGTCACTTTGTCATAGAAGGAGATCAGGTTCGTCAAGCAGGACCTGCCTTTCATAAACCCATGCTGACTGGGCCTGATCGCCTGCTCGCCCTGCAAGTGCCGCGTGATGACCCTCAAGATAATCTGCTCCATGAGCTTTCCTGGCACTGAGGTCAAACTGACAGGCCTATAGTTACCCGGGTCTGCCCTCCGGCCCTTCTTATAGATGGGCGTCACATTGGCTAGCCGCCAGTCAACTGGGACCTCCCCCGATAGCCAGGACTGCCGATAAATGATGGAAAGCGGCTCGGCCAGCTCCTCCGCCAGTTCTTTCAGTACCCTCGGGTGCATCCCATCCGGCCCCATCGACTTGCGCACATCCAAGCTCCTTAGCAGGTCGCCAACCATTTCCTCATGAATAGCAAAGGCCACATCCTGCTCCCCATCCCCTTCCGCCAGCTCAGGGCACTGGGTATCCAGAGAACAACCGGTATTGCCGCTAAAGACTGAGGCAAAGGCGGCATTAAGCACCTCAGCCTTTTCTTCATCCTTAGTAACTAGGTTTCCCCTCGCATCCAGTAAAGGATGGAGATTCTCCTTAGTCCTCCGTTTCGCATTGATATATTTGTAAAAGGATTTTTTGTTGTCTTTAACGGCAGTAGCCAGGTTGAGCTCCAGATGAGCTTTGGCCTTTCTAATTTTCTCCCTGCACAGCCTCGCTACATCCTTGTAGTCCTCCTCAGCGGCCCGCCCTTTTTTCCAAAGATTATAAACCCTCTTTTTTCTGCTAAGCACAAGCCGCAACTCTCTGTTGAGCCAGGCCGGTCTTCTTCCACGCCGGCTCGTCTTTGGGCACGTGGGGACAGACCGCTCCTGTGCCGTTAAGATTTCCTTCTTGAGGAGCGCCCAGCCTTCCTGGACTCCTCTGCCCTTCAGAACCGCCTCCCAAGGGACTCGGCCAACCAGCGTCCTGAGCAGCTCAAAGTCAGCCCTCCGGAAGTCCAATACAGCAGTTTTACTGGTCCCCTTCCTGGCCTCGCCAAGAATAGAGAACTTTACCATTTCATGGTCACTCTGCCCAAGACAGTTTCCGACCACCACATCTCCCACCAGTCCTTCTCTGTTTGTGAAGAGAAGGTCTAGCGGGGCACCACCCCTGGTGGGTTCACTGACCAGCTGCGTCAGGAAGCTATCTCCCACGCTCTCCAGAAACCTCCTAGACTGCTTTCTCCGTGCCGTGTTGTGTTTCCAGGATATATCCGGGAAGTTGAAGTCCCCCACGAGGACAAGCGCCGACGATTTTGCAACTTCTGTCAGTTGCCTATAAAACTCCTCATCCGTCTCCTCATCCTGGTTCGGCGGTCTATAACAGACCCCGACCAGGACGCTAGCCTTGCCGGCCTTCCCACGGATCCTAACCCACAGGGATTCAACCTTATCATTCCCAGCCTGGAGTTCCACAACATCAAAAGATTCTCTAATGTAGAGAGCCACGCCACCACCCCCTCTGTGCTGCCTGTCCCTCCTGAAGAGCCGATAGCCAGGCATTGCAGCACTCCAGTCATGGGAGCGGTCCCACCACGTCTCCGTGATGGCAACCAAGTCGTAGCCTTCCTGCTGCACGATGGCTTCCAGCTCCTCCTGTTTGTTACCCATGCTGCGTGCATTAGTATAGATGCACTTCAGCTGGGCCATCGCCTTCTTCCCCAGCCTAGCCATTGTTTCCCCCGGCACGGCTCCAACAAGCCTTGTTTGAGCCCCGTCCCCCTTCTCGCCTAGTTTAAAGCTCTCTCTATGAGCCCCGCCAGCTCCTGGCCTAGGATCCGTTTTCCTCTTGGAGATAGGGACCCATCTGAGGCCATCAGGCCGGGTGCCGAGTAAAGCTCCCCATGGTGAAAAAACCCAAAATTTCTGTGCCGGCACCAGTCTCTGAGCCACCTATTAACCACGTGAGCTTTCCATGTCCTCTCCGTGCCTCTCCCTCCCCCCGTAGGGATAGACGAAAACACCACCTGCACTCCCGCTCCCTCCACCAATCGTCCCAGCCCCCTATAGTCCTGTTTGATAGCCTTGAGGCTTCTCTTTTCAAGATCATCACTGCCAGCCTGGACTATCAAAAGCGGGTAATAGTCAGAGGGGCGAACCAGGTTTGGAAGCTTCCTGGTAACGTCTCTGACCCTGGCCCCAGGGAGGCAGCAGACTTCCCTATGCGTGGGGTCAGGCCGACAAATAGGGCCCTCCGTTCCCCTGAGTAGGGAGTCGCCCACAACAATCACCCTTCTTTCTTTCTTGGTGGAGGCAGTCCTGAGGCATGGAGTCAACTTCCTCACCTCAGGCATCCTCCTGGGCAGGCTTCCTACATCGTCCTCACCCACCGGTCTCTCAAGCTCCAGGGCCTCAAACCTATTGTTCAAGGGCACCTGGGAAGGCAGCGCCGGAAGGGGAGGGCATCTCCTGCGAGGTCGAGAGGGGACCCGTCTCCATTCCTCCTCAACTCGCAGGTCCCCTCCCTCTGCCCGATGGCAACAGGGCAGGGGGTCCACCCCCCTTTGGGGCGTCTCACCCCGGTCCCTCTCCCTCCGGTCCTGCAGGGAGTCACTCCACCAGTCTATCTCCCGCTCGCACTCCCTGATATCCCTCAACCTCTGCACCTCCTCCTTGAGTTCCGCCACCATGCGGACCAGGTCGTCCACCTGCTCGCACCTCACGCAAGCAGTCCCTCTGCCTCCCGCCGATGGCAGCAAGAGGCTCAGACACTCCCCGCACCCGGAGACCTGAACCGCCGCATGTTTGGACGGGCAGTCGGTCTGGGTGTGTACTGACTTCCTAGAGCAGGCACCGTGCCTGGTGGAGACCATTGCAGCCCAGCTGACGGGAGAGTGCCGTTAGAGGAGGTGTCCCTATGGGCGGGTGTGAGCGCTCCGCCCTTCCTGCCCGCCCTGCCTGCGCTAACTGCCTCGCTAACTGCCGCGTCACTCCCCCCGCGTCACTCCCTGTTTGCCGGCCCTGTTCACCGCGCTCCTGGTCGCTCGCGCTCCCTAAGGGCTGCCTTTGAACGGCCGGGGGGAGGAGCTGTCGCTGACGCTGCTGGCTCCGTCTACGCCTCGTCAGCCTCCCTCACGAGGGCTGCCGGTGCCTGGCGGCTCCCTCACGTAGGCTCGATGCCCGAAAAATAGCCCTGCCTGTCCCGATCCCGCGCTCCGCTGCAGCACGCGTCTGCCCCGGAGCCGGTCGCCTCGGCAAGAGAGAGAGGCATTTTTATCTCTGAAATATTCAAAGATGATAATGGACACAAACCTGCCCATAGTGCTGTGTGTCTTTGGGCTAGAATATTGCAATGAGCTCCCTTTAGAGGTGTCCTTGAAAACCCTCAAAGATTTTGGCTATTGAAGAATGATGAGGCATAACTCCTCAAGGGTATGTCACCAAAAGAGCTGGAGACATCCTTACTCCTCAGGCATTATTTGTTGTTCAGAGTGACTTGACTTTAATGGAAATGGAGCAGTAAGGAGTTTGCCTTATAGACTTGGAATCAAGTATTCTGGTTCTATTATTTTTATTTTATTTTTTTACTGTAGACTTTTACTACGAACTTTTTGTATTGATGATGAAATACAATCTTTATGTAGAAATTCAGAATTATGTGGCATGTTGAAAACTAAGGTTTTTTTTTTTTTTACAACCTTTTTGAGATTTTGCTAGAAAATGTAGTAAAATCATTAAACTCTGGATCTGTATGCTTCCCTGTGTAATATAAACAACATCAATACCCACACTGTGGCCTGTGGAAATCATAATATTCTTCTAAGATTTGACACATGGACCTTCCGGGGGAAAGAAAGGGACATTTTAATAATTGTTATATCAGCAGCCAATGACCTGGACCACAGTGAGAAGTCCAACTGTTATCTATAGACATGTTCTTCAGTGTTGTTTTTTTGTTATTTCTATTGCTGAGGCAGTAGCAATAACACTCATGCACCAGGACTTCATCAGCACTACCATGTTTCTTTTCCCAAATCTAATTGAAGGTTGGGAACCACAAACAAAACTGATTATAGGATGCAAAAAATGTGACAGTTATGTAGAATACATGTGAAAACACATAGAAAGACAAAATGAATGTTGAGTCTTTATAGCATTCTTAAGAGAGTTTCATCAGGAAAAAACGTGTATGCAGTGTGGCCATCAGGATCTTCATTTTCTTCCTTCTCAGTAAAAGCAGAACTCATCAAACAATCCAAAAAAAGTTTGCAAAAAGCTTCAAACTTCATGTTCACCAAAATTTAGTGAAAAAACAGTATATATAAATATAGAACTATACAACATACATTTTTAGTATAAAACCAGTATATAAACATAGAAAAAGAATTCAGAATTCTTCGCTGGTAGAAATTCAGGTAGAATGTGGATTTAATACATCTGATGACCAAACTGCTGTGCACAGCAGTAGACTAACACAGAATATCCTTTCTTTTAACCCACACAGATACTGTATGGATAATGCAAGAACCTGGTTATAGTATATTTGTATATATATATTGTTTTGATGACAAAGATCTGTAGTCAAAGAAACTTTGCTTAATTATGTTCTTATGTAGAGTTTTGTTCTTATGTAGAGTTTATGTAGAGTTTTTTTCTCTATGTAGAGTTTTTATAGTTTGTTTGTTTGTTTGTATATTTTTACAGAAAATGCAAATATGCTGGTCTAAGTAGTCTTTTGGATAGTGCTATTTAATTATTTATTTTATTAGAACAGTATTCGGCCCCAAAAGAATTTGTGCATTTTTTTGTGTTGCGATAGCTACAGCTGACATTTTAAAAAGCATTTGGTGTAAATGAAATGGATTTTTAATAGGTGTTGTTTGAGTTAGCATACAATTCTGTAGTTACATCAGCTTTTTTTAGTGAGTTTGTTTTGTTGTGTTTTGTTTGTTTGTTTGTTTTGTTTTCTGTGGTGTCTTGTAGAATATTTAGTTCCTTTACCACATTAAGTAAGCAGGTATTTGTAGAGAGAAGATGAGATCATAAAGTCATGGAATTATATTTTTCTGAATAGTTTATGTGTATATGGATTCAAATATGATATGGATTTTTTGTTTATTTTTAAATTTTTGTCAGGAGAAATAATTTTTGTCATTACAGCATCTGTAGAACTTCCACATTCTCTAAATAATTATGTCTGTCCACAGAAATCCATTAATGATTTAGGAGAAAGTCTATTTAGAACATTGAAATGCATACAGTGATAGAACAGAGTTTTTGGTATGGCTGTTCTGTATACATCATGATTGATTTCTACTGACTTTTCCATGAAGAAATTCAAAAGAAGAAATGTGGATAAAGTCTTTATGATGGAAGATGACATCCACTCGTGTCTTGGAGGCATTACATATATTTCTTTATCTTACCATAAAACGTGAATATTATCATGCCCTAATGCTGCACTCTGTGAGTCTGATTGTTCTTCAGAGTGGGTCACCCTGTGCTCAGGGCAAACTGAATTTTCTAATACAGTAACCCAGCTGTCTCTGCAACTGACATCTAGCATACCCTATATCCATACTTTTGGGTGAATGCCATTGCTACGCTAAGGTTATGTGGCAGAGAGTAATTTTGGGATCACTGCGTATTTATGAATGTTAGCTGCTAGAGACAAGATCCAACAGATGGACACTAGCAAGCAGGTTTGGTTGTTGTAACATGGAGGGGAGATCCAAGAGAATATTAGCAGCTATGAGTCAAATCTGCTCATTTTCTGTCTTTTCATGATCATTTTCAAGTCATAGATGAGTAAAATGCTTTCTCTCTTACCTGTGTCCTCTTCTCTGCAGAGATGTGGCAATGAAGTCTGGGGCTACCCAGCGTCCTAAGTCCAGCTTTGAGCTACTTGCATCCCTCCTCCTTTCCTGCTTGCATGCAATCCTGCCACCTCTCTTTCAATTTTTCAGCCCTTTTCTTGACACATTTTAGCAAACTGACCTTGCAGAAAACTGCTCACTTTCAGGTGAGTTTTCTCCTAGGTTATCACAAGGAGTGAGTTTGCAAAGACTCACATCAGTGCCAAAATTAATGCAAGTGGAGAGGGCACAAACCCTTTATGTCATTCTGAACACATAAAATGTTCATAAAATATGCAATTTTTTGATTAGCACACAACTCTGAGGTTACTTTTTTTTTTTTTTTTTTTTTTTTTTTTTTTTAATAGTGGTAAAATAATTACTTTGTCTATGAGGTCCAAAAAGCAGGTATATGGAGACAGGCAAGAATGCCATATAGATGAGGAAGTTGTGGTGAAAGAGGAGCTTGCCAAGCTGTCATCAGGTGGACTGTGGACTGCTCTGCGTCTAAAACAAGGCTGCATTAGCTTTCCTAGCTGACTTCAGAGCAGAGGAAAATAAGTTTAAACTATAATTATTTTTAAAACAGTGAGTTACATCTGATAATCAAATTTTGATATCCTCCTTCCATTTAGCGCTCTCTGTCTGTATTAGCTTCTTCAGAGTTAATCTAAGAGAGACTGAATGTGAAGATTAATTTCCTACTACAGATGGTCTTCCTAGCAAAGAATTAGTACATCTCTAAATGTGGTTTTTATGCTGTACTCCTCCATAATTTCGTAAAGGCTATCAGTATCTAATGCAGGAAGTAAAGCTATAAAAATATGTTGGTTGGTCTTTTTGGTCTTTTTTTTTTTTCTTTTTTTTTCTTTTTTTTTTTTTTTTTTTTTTTTTTTTTTTCCTAAAAGGGCTTCTTCAAATCCCCTCCCTGGGTAACAATCAGCCAAGTTCTCATTACTGGGAACTTTAAAAGGTATGCTGATCTGCAAAACAGAGCGTGAGTGATGTGGGCATTACTTATATAATTGGTTTTGTGCATACTACAGTCACATACCATCTTTAAAATATAACCCCTTTGTGTGTTCATTATATCTATCTCTCATACACTTCTGCAACAGATATTTGTTTATCAATGTTTATTATCAAGAATGCAATGAATATGCAGCAGTGTTCTCTATTCTAACAGTCTCATGTTACATTCCCAAAGAACATACATGTCAATATAAAAAACGTAGCAAAAATGTTACATTTCTCTCATTAACTTCTAAATATTCAGAAGAGATGACCTACTGTCATGTTTTTCTTTTTTTTTCTTTTTTTTTCTTTTTATTTATCTTTGTTTGAAACCGTGACTCTTAGAATGGCAATTTGGGTTTTGTCTGATGATTGTGTGATTTATTATTCATTTTGGCTTCTTTTTATATTAACATGTTTTCATTTTAAATAATTTATGAGCTTTTATGATTTCTAGGTTTATATCTTTATAAGTATTCTACATTTGGTATAATTCTTTAAAGGAATATTTAATTTTATAAACCCTTAAAGATACAGATAAATCTCCTGTAAGGCATATACAGGGTGAGTGGTAACTCCATAATTTAAAGCTGTATATCACAGCATGCTATAAAACTTTCTTATCAGCAGTTCTTGGCAATATAAATTGATATGTTTGGTGTTAACAGGTAATGTACTCTTTCCTGTAAGTCACCTTACTCTGATTTACCCTTAAGCTAGTCTCTGCATGGAGGGTGGATTTATTAACAAACTTGTAGGTGAATTGAAGGCAGTTCATCCATAACCATAATTAGTAGAAGATGACCATGACTAATTCAGTTGTGTAGATTACCCAGGACACCTCGATTACTGTTCTGCAGCAACAAACTGAATATTCAACTTTGTGAATCAATGGAGTACTGGAGCAGTAGCAGATATATCCAGAGGCCTGGGGCACAATTTCTCTGTTTACTCCAAATTGATAACCTCTTACTGCACTATTTCTCAACGGGGTTATTTGCTGCAGTAGCTATTCCTTTTACCCTTCTGATTGCAAAATAGCTTGCCTCAGTGCTTAAGAGTGATAAGGAAAGAGGAGATCCTCACTGGCAAACTGCAAGAACTTAGCAGGGATTTGAATAAAGAGCCTATGTGTTATAACATTCTCCTAGGAGGGATTTGGGGACTGAACATTGATATTCCCAGGCCCATTGTCATACCAGAAGGCTAATTACATTCATGTCAGGGTCTTTGAGAAGAACCAGTAATGAACCATATATACCATTTAGGTAATAGTTTCCACTATATTCATCAGTTTAGACATGCAAGAATCAGCATAGAAGGTACCTGACAACTTCAGCATTTGTGTTGTCGGTGTAATTGTTGCACATATTACAACTAACAGCAGCCTGCTGCCATGAAGAATCACTCTACCCCTTTTTTACTCATTCCCAGACAGACACTCTGTTGCCTCCTTTCCAACAGATTTAATAATAGGTGAACTAATTCATAGGTGAATTAGTTCAACCAGCAGATTGGAAAATGACCTATTTACACTACTCAAAATAAAGGCTTCTGATCAGGTCAGCTTAGGTCTCACTTAGATATAATATCAGGAAGGGAGAAGAAACAATTTTCCTACTACTCTTAAGAAAAGGTCTATGCTCTGCTGCAATATATGTAATGTAAAAAAAGTCACACTGAGTCACCCAATGAGAAAGAGAGAGAGGGAGTTTATACCTTCACTTAGTCAAGGAATGGGTAAGTTGTCAAGTTTAAGAGTTGACCTGGTCTAAGAAGGAAGTAAAGAAAAAATTGTTTTGATTTAGTTGGGTGGTCAGACTATCTCCAGAATCAGAGAAATAAACTCATTTTAGAAAAAGCATATTAAATCTATCTAGACCCACTGGAGGGCTCCAAAATGGAAATTAACTGTAAAACCAATCCTATATTACTGAGACAAGATTTTCTTTCAGGGATAAAACCTGGGACATAGAGAAAAATAAAATAAACAGATACTGGAGAAGTCTACATCACACTTGCTAGATAAAGGCATTTTTTATTTAATAATGTCATAGCACAAGTAGATGAAATGTAGTTCTCTTCTTGTTTTTGTCTGTTTGTTTATCTCTCAGCTACTCTAGGTGTTTTGAATAACAGCTTTTATTTGCAGTTTTCTTTAACCTATCTTTAGATAAAAATGATCTCAAAATAACCCAAAAGCAACATGTTCCTCACTGAAGAGTAAGGCAAATCTAGAAACCTGGCCACTTGGTCTCCTTAACTGCCCAGTTCCCTCATGTTTTCTGAAACAGCCAAAAGCAACAAGAGACTTTCTGTATAAAAACTGCATCACCCCAGTAAAGAATTTGTGCTACAGGAGTCTGTGCCAAAGAGAAAAGTGTCTACCAGAAGGTTGGCTGGCATCAAGTAAAATACAGGAAAACATGCATGAATTCTTAAGATCTTTACAGAATGTATCATAATATCTGGAAGGAAATTACCTTAATTAAATAAGAAACCGACAATCTTTTAGAATTGTATGGGTTGAAGGTTATTTAGTAACTTGCAAACTCTATATTTAACCACAATAATTATGAATCTGAAGATAATTTAAAGAGAAGTCATGCATGTGCCAAAATGTCTCAAAAAAAAAAAAAAGGTTTTATGTTTTCTTCTATCTGTACTGATGCACACAAATTTTATCTGTACTGGTCAATAGAGATTCTAAACTCTGAAGTACATTTCTACTATTTTTCTAGAAAAAGAAGTTATTTTAGTACAAACTGACATCATAGAGTAGATCATGGATAGAGATCACCACACAGCTCTAAGTAGTGATTAAAAAAGAAGTCAAACCAAACCAGGACTTATGTGTTTAGTCAGTGGTGAAATAGGCTTAAAGAAGTGAAATTTGACCGTACTTTAGACCATTTGTAACAAAGAACAAAAAAAGGAAGGCGAAGGCAGAAAAAGATGTGTTGTGAGAATAAAGCCAGGTGGATTGAATAGTTGTTTTTTAAAGGTTGGAAAATCAGCTGTATCAAAATGAAAATGAAAAAAAAAAAAAAAAAAAAAAAAAAGGACTTTGAAATATGCAGAGCAAATTCCAGTCCCCTTCCATCCTTTTTTTTTTTTATATATATTTTTTTTATTTTTTTTATTTAACACTTTACTCCCTTCTCTGCTCCTTTCCCCTGTCATGTCACTGAGAGGGTGGAGATGATGGTGAAAAGCTGAAGATGCTGAGAAAAGCATTTGGTTCTTTTGGACTAGACTTGGAAAAAGAAAGTGCTACAAATGGTTTTGGAGACTTTAGTTTCTCAGAAGAATGTTACAGAAGATCTTGTAAGTTAAGGATTAGTACATCAATGACACAAGATAGTATACTTTAAAGAATGAAGGCATATAAGATTAAAATGGAAAATTCCCAATTTCTAAATTAAAAAGGCTATGTACATATCTAATTAACACTATATTGTGTGATCTTACTGCTGAGATTGTTGACAATTTATTAGCATTAGTATGGTAAGTTTTACGTATTTTATCTGCATTAAAATGTGGGATTTTCAGATGAGGCCTATGCAGAAAATAACATCTGGTAAAATGTAACATTTATTGGTTGACTGGCCACTAAAACTCCTTGCATTTCAGCACTGAGTGAGTGAGTAAAATGTTCTCTAATTCAGTCTTCAAGCTCCAAGCTTTTTAGCAGGTAAGTATTAGTAAGGGAAGCAGTCCCTTTTAATTCAGGGAAAATGCCAGCCCTGAGTGGGACTAGTTTTATCCTCTGTGATTCTTAAACATCTGATCACTTCTTGATTATTTACAGTGGTATATCCAGATCTTTTTTAATTTTTTTTTATGTTAGAAATCACATTTATCCGTCATGTAATTCTCCACAGGAAAGCTAGAATTGTAGCATGTGCCTTTCCAGAATTTTCAGAAAAGGGTCAGCATTTAAGACATACTTTATAAGTTGTTAGCACTCCAGGAGCAGGAAGTTTTTCATTCTCTTTTTAAAATAGAACATTGTTGTAAATTTTGAAGTACAAATCTTTCATAAGAACTTACAGATTTGATATTCTTCCTGTTCTAGAATGATTTTCCCATCTTATGTTGAAAGTAAACACGTTGAGTAAACTTACTTTCTGACTGTGAAGAACTGAGCCTTAGATTTCTATTTATTTATTTATTTATTTATTTTTACTAGTGATGGTTATTGTCCCTATACTTTTGTCCCTGTGGCAAGATTTTGGTAAGCTTGGGCTCAAACAGCCACGTTTTTGGCTCTATTTGTAAATTATGTCATGTACATCTAGCTGGTGTTTCATTTCCCTTTTATGGATACATTGTATTCACTTCTGAGTAAGTGGACATGTGCTGACAGTTGTCACATATAACATTAAAGTAACTTACAATGGATTGTCACTCTTACCTGAGAATGAAAAGGGAAAAAGAGTTGTCCTGCAAACAAATCAACATTTTATCATAAATTTGACATGCATCACAAATTAATGGAGACAATTTCTATAGTAATAATGTAATCCCTGGAAGAACTGCAGCTGTCTATTCAGGTGCATTCAATCTCTCCTTGATGGGAATAATTACCTTCCATCCTTGCTGGATAATTGCCTTTTGATTGAGGTCATCAGAGCAATCAAGTCTGTGAGAGCCAGAAATCATTGCTAGGGTGAAAAGAGAGTGGGGTGGGGAGGTGGATAGAGACCAGAACAGACATTTGAGGATGGAGAATTAATAAAGAGAATTTGCATGTATTTTACTGCTTCTTTGTTTGTAGTGGTACCTCAGATGATGTGATTATATGAAATTAGATAGCTGTTAAATATGTTAAAGCCCATATCTATTTATTCTTCTTTGCTCCAAAATAAGAATATTACTGTATCAGTCCTTGAACAGAGAATTTTTTAACTGCAGGCTTTGAAAACAGTGTCAGTGTAAATATCTGCATCACTTTAGAGCTCCACTTGTGTGTCTATGTGTATCAGTTAATAGTTTAAACCAATGAATTTAGTAATTTAGTAGCTTGGATTTTTGCCCTGGGTGTTTAGATCCTAGTGTTTGTCAACACTGGAAATTGCTTTCACCTGGTTAACAATTTGACAGTGATACAGCTCAGAAAGCTATTTATTATTCTGGTATATATCTTTCCAGTTATTCTGTCAATCTGACATTTTCTACATCGAAAAAAACAATTACCTAGGCTCTTAGCTGGGAGTTTCAGCATTTTACCTCCATGTTGTACTGAAGAGGAATATTTTGCTTCTGTTTTTACAAATTATGAGTAGGCTGTGGAGCACATTGTTGCTTTAAAGTATTTTGATATTTTTCATTGTGGGTGCTAATATTTATAATTTCCGTGCATAACAATAAAATGTTTTGCTACATGGGTGTGCACAACTACATTTTGTCAGTGGAGAAAAATCAGCAGGGTGATTCATATTGATTGGCTCTAGAGAAGAAACTTACATCATGCACTAAAAAAAACTGTATATATTTTAAAGGATAGCCTTTCTTCATATTATTTTTAAGTTAATAATGAAATACAAGTTGCAAATGAAATTCAAGTGGCAAATTTACATTCTTTGTAACCTGGTGTCTTTATTTCTGGTTGTTGCAGAGGGAAATGCAAATTCTGGCTCTGTTGTTATTTCCCTCATACATGTAATAGAAAGTGTGTCTCATAGACAGTAGATGCTATCCATTCTTCAGAAAGAATGTCTCTGGATATTTCAACCATCTTGTAGAATCAACTTGGATAATCCAGGCTCAGGCTGGTAAACTTACTTTTGCTGTTAAATGAAAGTTTGGAGGATTAGTTCTTTTGTTCATAAGTGTATTACATTATATTTTAAATTTCAAATAAAACAAAATAATTTGTAATGAAGATAGATAAATATGGAAAAGGTTAGGGAAGTTTTTCTTATGTTGCTTCAGTATGAGACCTCACGATGAATTTTCATCAGTCTGATTGGAAACATACTATGAAGCTTCAGATGGCAAATACAGTGTTCTTGAACTGTCACTGAGTTAAAATGAGAAGGGGAATTTACTGTTTTCAGTGCTTTCTCAAAAATAGTTAACTATCAGAATCTGCTTCTGGGAGAGTAATGAAACTTGTGCAGTAATGCTTCCTTTTATTATTAAAAATATGCTTGTTTGAAATGGAGAGCTTAAGACTAGAAGCACACATTTCCAACAGTGTAAGGAGTGGATATATATAAAACATGTAGGTATTTGATGCATTAAGCTACTGTTATCTGTAGAGATTTTACAAAACGACTTTTTCTCTTCTAAAAGGAAAAGTTAACTGAGATATTTCTATTATTCTTACCAAAGTGATTATCTAAAATTTGTAGTCTCAATCTGCCATGTAACATGTTAAACATGTTAGAATATGTGCACTTGACTGTTCACAGAAGAGGTTAACCAAAGCTGTACTCATCTGAAAATAGAACTAAAAGGAACATCACAGAAATGCACTGGTTTGCTGATAATCCTGCTGTATGAAACTAGAATACATATTTTCATTTGCTGATCCTGTTTACAGGAGATAAAGCCCCATGCTTCAGAATACTGCTAGCCAGAAACTGCTTGGCATTTGGCACAATCATACTGCTGCCTTGGCAAGTGAAGCATGGTGTCTTGCTTCTTTAAGGGAAAGGGCTGAGTAACCCAGTTAAATTGGCTCTGTCTTGGGATCACAGGATGCTTAATACTTTTGGGATGAGTACAGGATGATGATGATGATGAGCTGTCCTAGGAGTAATTTCCAAGGTACTGCTTAAGCTACTCAGAAAGATAGATGTGAATGAGAGGGGCTCTTTAGAATAAGTAAGGTGTGGACTCTTTCTGAGGCAGACAGAGTGACTCTGCTGAAGAAGCTATTGAATTTGACAGAAAGACACAGAAGAGATCATGGTGAATGACAGTGGGAAGAAAAAAAAATGTTTGGAAGTTAATGGTGTGGAAATGAAGTAGGTTCACCAAAGCTCTGCATGTAACTGAAAGGAAATTGTTGCTGATAAACACTGACTGTGGCTGAATGCACAGGATGCACAGTCTGCTGCTATAGGAGGTTTCTTGCTGCTCTTTTAAGGCAGTTAGTATTAGTCACTTTTCATTCAAGTAGATGAAACACTATTATAAGACCATAGCAGTGTATACATTGCTCTGTCTTTCATGAGTGAAAAATATAAAGTTTTAGAAAAGTAAAAGAAAGAATGTATATTGATGGTTGCTTCTATGACATGAGAGCAAATTCTCTTTATTAGATTCCTGAGGAAGAAATTACTTCATGCCTTACTCTTTTTTTTTTTTTTTTTTTTTAACCTTGTCTTTAATAGCTGCTTTACCTTACTTTATCTGTCTCCATTAGTTTCTCTTGTTGTTAATTTCCTTGCTTGAAGTTAGATTGTTAGCTCTTTGGAACAGGAGTGTGTATGTCTGAAAAGTGCCCAGCACAACCGGGGCACTGTTTGTGCCTATGTTAGTGTGGGAGTTCTTCTGGAATAATAATCAGAGGCCATACAGTTTTTGAGAAGATCTGGATTTAAGTGTCTTAGTATATTGGCAAAATTGTACTTCTCTTTCTGTTTATTATGAATTTAGACGTGAAATTATGTGTATAAAGGTGGTCTTCTCTTAATCAATATAAATGCAGCTTTGATGGTAAGATGAAAATAGGTGTGTGAAAATTGTGCTGCAGCACTTACTCATAAAAAGAAACTGGAAAGTTAAGTCATGAAGCTGCTTTATCTCTTAATCCCTCGCAGGCTGAGGTGAGTCACTTGATAGAGTGGCAGAAAATGTTGCTATCCATTCTCTTGAGTGCAGATAAAAAGTGAATTAAATGACAGGACAATACCAGGAGCAATTGAGCAGTGCTGATGTTTATTATGTAAAAAGGTTAATGCTGGACACCTTATTCTAAGTCCTGACTGAACACTAATATAAAATATTTAGCTATAAATGACAGTCATAAATTCTCAAAAATATGAAAATCAATACGGATGGAAGAGAATTCTTATTTTCAAACAGTGCTGAACTTTATAAATTTTAAATCAGAGAATCACTAAGATTGAAAAAGAGCCATTAAGTCCAACCATCACCTAATACTGCCAAGTCCACCACCAAATCATGTCTCCAAGTTCCATATCCACATATCTCTTAAACACTTGGAGGGATGGAGACTCTACCAACTTCCCAAACAGCCTGTTGTAATGCCTTCCTGATATCCAATCTATACCTTCCCTGATGCAACTTGATGCCATTTCCTCATGTCCTATCACTTGTCACGTGAGAAAAGAGACTGACTCGTCCTGGCTACAGCCTCCATTCAGGTGGTTGTAGGGAGCAATGAGGTCTCCCCTCAGCCTCCTTTTCTCAAGACTAAACAACCCCAACTCTCTCAAGACAAAACTGCCTTGTTCCCTAGTTCCTTCACCAGCTTCATTGCTCTTCTCTGAATGTGTTTCAGCAACTCAGTATCTTTCGTATAATAAAGGACCCAAAACTGAACACAGGACTCAAGACACAGTCTCAACAGTGCCAAATGGAGTGGGACAATCACATCACTAGTCCTGCTGGCCACACTATTTCTGATGCAGGCCAGGATGCCATTGGCCTGCATTGGCTTATGTTCAGCCGTCTGTTGACCAGCACCCCCAGGTCCTTTTCTGCCTGGCAGCTTTCCAGACACTCTTCCCCAGGCCTATACTTCTGGATGGGGTTAATACGACCCAAGTGCAGCGTCTGGCATTTAGCCTTGTTGCATGCCATTTGATTGGACTCAGCCCATCAATCTGGCCTATCCAGATCCTTCTACAAAGCCTTCTTCCCCTCAAACAGATCAACACTCCCACCGCACTTGGTGTCATCTGCAAATTTACCGAGGGTGCATTCAACCCCCTCAAGATTGTTGTTAATAATATTAAATAAAACTTAGCCCAGTACTGATCCCTGGGGAGCACCATTTATGACTAACCACCAATTAGGTTTAACTGCATTCACAAAAATCCTTTGGGCCTGGCCATCCAACCAGATTTTGACCCAGTGACCAGTACATCCATCCAAATTGTAAGCAACCAGTTTCTCCAGAAGAATACTGTGGGAAATAACATCAAATGCTTTGCTAAGGTTCAAGTGAACAACATCCACAGCCTTTCCCTCATCTCTTAAGCAGGTAATTTTATCACAGAAGATCAGGTTAGTCAAGCAGGACCTGCTTTCATAAACCCATACTGACTAGGTCTGATCACCTGGTTATCCTATACATGTCATGTGATGGCAGTCAAGATGATCTATTCCATGATTTTCCCTGGCACTCAGGTCAGACTGACATGCCTGTAATTGCCTGGATCCTCCTTCCTGCCCTACCTGTAGACTGGTGTAACATTTGCTAGACTACAGTCAGTTTAGTATATCTTGGCCAAATACAATTTTGGTATTGTCTTTAGACTCCGTGTTCTAAGGTCCATCTAAAACAAAAAATGAAAATGGTAGATGCAAAATACTATGGGTTTAGAGTAGAAAATGCTGTATGAAAATTATGTTCAATGCATTTGTTTGTAAATCAGTATTTCCTTTTTTTTTTTTTTTTTTTTTCCAACCTACAACATAGTCATGGCATTTACTGTCATCTCAATAGAATCATTGAACATTTAAATACTTTACATCTTCTTTTGTGCAAATATTTAGCTTCAATAAAAAGCTGAAATACGTTCTTTTTGTTCTCATTTGGAATATGTGGTAAAATTGGATAGTAACAGCAGAGAACATAGACGTGCTAAAAAAAACTCAGTTAATGAGAGGCGTAAAAGGATTCATTATGTGTTTGCATAAAATAGGGCACGTACCAGAGTGCATATTGGAAAAAAAACATTGGATTTTTTTTTTCTTAATTGAACATAAAAAGGATCAGGGAATGATATTTTTAAAGACCAATCTAGTTCTATTAAACAGAAGAAATGATCTCACTGTCTATTTCTATTAAGAACTGTATTGGGACTTCTAATTGGTAATTTTTTTTCGTTCTAAGGATAAAATGCTGAAAGAAGCCCAAGGTATGGGAACTTCTACCACTGTGACTGTGAAGGGGGGGTGGGAAGGGTACTTGGAGCAAGTGCTACTGTGACAAAGGCATTCTGTTTTTCTCAGTGTACAGTGTGGCCAGGGATGTTCTCCTATACACAAAAATCTACCTCTGGGAATAATTATCAGCTTTGCATCTTCCATTACAAGATCTACTGATTAACTTCTTCATTCTTATGTAGAATGGCTTATCAGACTAAATCCTACGATACGGGCTGAAATTTGGAGGCTCTACTGTCCATAATACCTAATGGTGTTATAAAATGTATTTTATATTAACATCAAATTCCACAGGTCAGGATTTATTTTATTTCATTATTTTTATTATTATTATTTCACCAGAAATAGTTGTCAGTAAAATATGTCACTTTGTTAACTTCCATTCTTTATTAGAGTTCTTTTCTGTTTTTTACCAGACAGGTAATGATGTATCCATGGTGGTACCACAGGGGCGATAAACCTAATACAGTTTGTACAAAAGCTTATATTAAGAAGTTCAACATCCAGACAAAGTTTTTGGGGGAGGGCAAAATAATCAAGAGTCTGCTTCATTGTAGTGCTTCCTGAAGTAATGTAACTTCTTAATTCTCCTCAGTCAACCTGAGTATTCCTGTGCATAGATTCTTCTCTAGTACAGTAGACCATAATCTAATGGTCAGAATCAGATGAAAAAGTCACTCCTTTCCATCGCGCATACTGGAAAGCTAAGAGCAGTGGTTGATCTACTTAGGGCCTCCAGCAGTGAACCCTTTTGTGAAGAAAGTAACAAACTCCCTTAATTGAGATGGCTTTTGCAGGCTTATCCAAAGCCTTAGACAATTTTCTCTGTCAATCTCTATTACCTCCCACTTTGTCTAGCTTGCACAGATGCCAATTGTCTCTAAGGCAGTTCTCAAGCATTACTAGAAATTTGTAAAACAGGGAAACAACATTGTGTAGCTGTGCTGAAAAACAGATGTACACTTATGCAACAAACTTGCTGTCTGGTTGTTACTCTAGGAAGCTCTTTCCTCCTGTAGTCTTTCATGAACCCTTAGTATAGTGACATCCAAGATCTCCATAGTGCCAAAATAACCAATTTGTTACTAAGACAGTTATTCTTCTGTCTTGGACAGTTCTTCAACTGGTTGTGACAGTGTTATGACAAATTATATTAGTGTGGGTAGTATCAAAAGTCATTGGGGAAAAAGTAAAGCTAAGTACTATTACCTTAACTTAGGATGTTTTGTTTGTTTGATTGTTTTTGTCACAGACTTGCATTTGCATGTAACAAAAATCTTTCTTCGAGTCGGTAGTTGTAAAGGATTTCTCTAGTATGCTTAAAATAAAATTTAAAAATCCAGTATTTGGCAAAATCCAGTAATCTAACAATCCAGCGAACTATTCTAAGTTTCATCAACAATAAACACTTCCTTAGTTTAAATTTATAGCAGTGTTTCAGGATTTCATTGCAGACCAGCCATGTTGAATAATGGAAATATTCTTCTCTACTTTGTCCCTAATGTTGACCTAAGTATGCACCTGGAAAAAGTTTGGAAAAGGCCATATATATATATATACACACACACACATATATATATATCTATATTTTTTTTTTTTTCCTGAAGTCTTTCAGCCAACACTCACTTTCGGCTCAGGAAACTAAATCCATCTTGGGAAATTCACACATATTTAGCAACTCTCTGCAGGTCTCAGTCCCACGAATGCCTCCAATCTTTCCTTTGTTCCATATTAGCTTCTAACATCCATAACATCCTCTGGTGTGCATATGCACACTGGAAAAAAATACTGTCCTCTATACATGTTTTGACCTGGCTTCTGCTGATTTCATTTGATAACTTCTGGCTTGTGTTTTGAAAGATATATTTAATGCCTCTTCTTGGCTTTTGTGATCTTATAAAGTTTATCTTCCCTCAGCTCTCTCTTTTCCAGACATATAGACCAAGCTTTCTTACCATACTTGTGTTTCCAATACCATTCTTGTAGTTTTTCTTTGGACCATTTCCAAATCTACTGTATGCTTTTTGAGCTAAATTTTAGAATGCATCTTAGGTACGGGAAAATCATGCATTTATGCAATAGCTTTATTATGTTCTTGGTTCTGTTCTTTACCCTGTTAGCCACTGTATGGAGCATATAGTTTCACTGAACTGTCTGTCTTAACCCCAAGAGTTTCTCCTGTGTGGTAATGTGGCCATCATCTTACATTGCTAGGATTTATTTTCTTTTTGTGCATCTATTTGTAATTTTATCAAGTTATTTTATGTCACAAGAATATAGAAGTGGTTTGTTTTTTCAGATCGATGGCTCATCCTGCCTCTACCAGTGGCAACAGAAGATGCTGTTCAGGAAGACCACAGGAACCTGATCATTTTTTTTTAGTCAGTTTCTCTTCTCCTCCAGCACCCATGATAATTTTTAGAAGTATTATAGCATACATCTCTGAAACCACATTTTAATACCTGTCTCTGGACATGTCCATGAATCTTTCTAATTGCTTTTTGAACCCACTGGGAATTTTCATCTCTTGGGGGATGCCACTGCTGACTCTTTTCCACATGAAAATTGGTCATTTAGCATCACCATTACCTTCATAACCTTTAAAAGGATTTCACTCTGAAAAAGAGCCTTCTGCCTAATCCTGTCACAATTTAGATTATTGAATTGCCTCAATTTTTATGTAGTCCAATAGACTGAAAGCTAATTGATACCTGATTTGTTGCTATATTTGTAGCATTCTTTGAAATAAAATTATTCATTGAAATAAAATTAATTAAATTAAAACTTATTTTACCCAGAGCTTAAAATGTTTTGGTTAAAGGCAGGGTTGTATGGAGGAGGGAATTAGAAAAAGTAAATCTTCAAGCCAAAAAAAAAAAAAGGTCACAAATAATCACATTTTTAAGTCCTTGACAGTTAAGGAGGAGATGAATATCTGCAAATGAAATAAGTGAAGAAAACACTTTGTTATGTAAATCAAACTGTAGATTTTACAATTTTACAACACAGTTAGATGTTCCTACAGATAGAAAGGGAACATATTTTGGTTTTCTACTTAGGATTGGGCTTTCTCAAAGGAGCCTGAAAATGATCTGCATAGGTGAAAGTGATGAATGCAAAATTAACTAGAAAACTATACTCACTGAATAGCTGCCAGTAATGCACAGAGTCTATTGTGTCAAACAAACCAAAATGCGTATTCTCAGCCTAATTCTAGTTACTGCTTTCATTAAGCACCTAATGATGGAACAGAAAGTTCTATATTAAATCACAGATCACATCATCCTCGTTGGGACTGCAGCATATTGGAAGATGAAGAATTCAAAATTAACCTGACAAACTTGAGCAATCATTGAGGGAAGAAAAAGATATAAATCAATGTGTATAAACCTGAAATACTTTTTTAGATACATACAATGAATTCACAGATTTGAGAGCAACTGCTTTGGTAGGGGCTGTCTAACAAGGGCAAAGAGAGATCACAAAGTGAAGGTGAAACATAAATGTCATATTACTGTCAAAACAGCAAAACAACACTATCCTAATATGTACAACCAGAAGGTTTGTGACAGGGCAGGCATTTAGAAAAACACTTAAAGTATTCTTACTGCTAAACTCTACAACAGTAATTATTCAAAACCATCACCACCAACAAAACAGATACTTAAAAATAAATAAATAAAATAAAAATTAAATAATGATAATAATAATAATAATAAAAACACAGATATTTCATTTGTCACAGATTAAGAAATATGTATGGGAGAGTCCAGAGAAAAGCAGTGAGAACAATCTACCAAAACTTATCTCTGAAATTGATTATCCTACTTAATGCTGTTCATCATGAAGAAGATAGAATTTACGTGGGCTGTAAGAACCTTCCAAAACATAAAAAGCCGTGGTATAGAGAAATAAACACAATTTTCTCCATATCCAAAATTCATGAGACAAGAAATTGCGGTTCAGCTTGCAAAAATAAAGATGTGGATAGTCCATTAAGGAAGAGTTTCTAACGGTAGATAGAGCAGACTGCATGAAGAAGTGGCAACATTTCTGTTAACTACAGACAGAGACTAGTAATATATTAGACAAATGATTGTCAAAAATGATGTAGATGCAACTGATTCTGTATTGGGGCAGGGAAAGAGGCTCTAGAAATCCACTCAGCTTGATGCCACTTTGGCCAGAATCTGTAGATTATACCACAGTGTAAATAAATAATGATAGACTTGTATTTATTTATTTAGGTGGGGTAACTGAACAAGAAATATTGTATAACTTCCTTGAGGGTAAATATTTACAGACTTAATATAAAACTAAATAAGAAAATTAGTAATTTCCTATCTCTTAACCTAGGTTTAGACAACTTAAAATCATTTGTACTCAAACAGAAGACAAAGGAACACAAATATTTAAGTAATACTCCTGATACTCTTGCAGCTTTACAGCTACAGTCACAAATCAGCTTAAATGTTGGGTAACTACTACTTATGATTATTTATCTTATTAAACAGCAATTCAGACTGAGGTTGAAGAAGTGCCTAATGTACCAAGAATGAAAATGAACCTACTCACCGATGAGAAACAATCTATGGCAATCAATACAGAATGGCTGCAATAGGATGGGTTAGAATAGTGCAGAAACCAGACAGGCTTGGCATGACTCCTAAGGCAAAGGCATTTTTTTCTATACAGACTTTTTGCAATATGGCACTGAATTAACTAAAGAGTGCCTCTGCTTAACTAACATGAAGTCTCCTTTCAACCATTTTAAGTACCTTGATGAATTTTCTCATGATGAAGACCCCTAATTTTTCAGTACAATCTTTTTCTTCTATATGAGGATAGAGATTAGAGGTGTGGCAGACAAATACATTTTATTATTGTTATTATTTTCAGTCTTTGCTAATAGAGCAGGAATTTTACCTACTGTATGTTTTGTGTCAGCTAAAACATTGTATTTGGAAAGAAAGCTAGATATTAATATTAACACTGATACTGCTGAGTAGTCTTACTAATACAAAGGGATATCTGAGATTTGGTGAATTTAATGAGGATTATTAACCATAAGACCCTCTTAGAATACAGTGTTTAATTTTATGTTTTTCCAATGTATAAACTTAGTTCCAAGTTGCAAGCATGCTGCAGTATATTAAGCTATCAGGTGCTCGTGAAGACAGAAAATGCTGAAATATAAAAATAGAGTAGAAAAGAGAAGCCACACACACATACAAAACTTTTTGATGTTTCCCATGGAAAATACTGGGACATGCTTTACAATTCTGTTCCTCACACATGAGGGATAACTTAGGGGTGTTATCTTTTTTTTTGGCACTTTGATTTTTAAGTTGCGCACTACTAGGGTAAAAAGTAACTAAAAGAAATCTAGAACCAAAAATGTCTTCCTGTCCTTCCTGTGACATGCCTCCAAACTGGTGCTTCTTGAAATTTATTTTTTGTCTAGACCAATAAGCAGTAGTCAACAAATATTCTGGAATTTATGTTGATAATTATTTTAAAATTGTGTGGTATTGCAGAACAACTTTGAATAAGTATTTTCTGGGCTTTGAATAGGAAGAAAACTTGACCTTTCTGAAATATTAGTATTGTTTATATCCTGGTTGTCTTTGGCCATGCTTTCTTTATTCATGAAATACTGTAACATTCAGGTCAGTATGCCTTTAAAAAAAGTAAAAGTTAATGAAGTCTTATTTTACATAGGAAATACATCATGCATTTCTGCATCTAAGTAATGAAAATGAAAGTTTTTGTTTTGTTTTGTTTTGTTTTGTTTTTCCCCCTTAGGGCATAATCCCTAATTTTTACTAATTACTAATGTGATTCTTCCACTCAATGAATCATACATTACTGGCTTTATTTTTTTCCTGCGCTTCCATAATTTTTAACCTTTAACCTGAACTTTAGAATATCAATATATCTGGATTTCAACAAATCTATTGAAACAATTTTATTTGCATTCTTTTTATTAAAAATTACACTTTTACCTATGCAACACATTAATCTAAAGCTTTGGAGGATTTTAATTTTTTTTAATTATTTAGGAAGTTTTAAAATCTTTAGTCTGTGTTTTAAAAGAAATAGATTGTTTATAGTAAGAGTTGCAGCTTCATATTCAAGGTTAATACTTTAAATTTTGTGGTTAATATTTCAGAACTATTTCATTTTGTTGTTATTTTTAATTTCATTTAAAGGTATATAATAATTTAAGTAATAAATAAGGAAAAGTCTTCAAGAGTAGATTGTTTAATTCACTTTTAAATATACTGTTCAATTCTCATTGAGAACTCTTTTATTTTTTTTATTTTTTTTTTAGTAAGAGCGATCAAATTTCTGGTTATATGATTTTGCAAACTTCAGTTTACTCTTGTATTAATATATTTGGGTTGAGAAATATGGAGGAATGACACAGATAAGCATTTATTATTGACCTGGACTTTCATCTTGCAATATATATTTAAATTCTAAGCTTGTGCTCAATTGAAAGTGTGGGTATGAATTTTATTGTGCAGTGTCTTACCTGTTAGCTTTAAAGGAAAACAGAAAAAGTATACATCCGGGTTGCAATGAAAGGTAACTTAATCATGAGGATAGGCCACCTAGTATCATCATATGTTCACTATCACCTAAAGCTTAGCTCCCCCACTGCAATCAGTAGCCAAAGTTGTCAGATGCTGCAAATAAATTAGGAAAAAAAACCCACAACTATGGAATTTTGGCTCTTAGGCATTTTTTTCTCTCTCTCTTCTTTTTCTTTCTTTCTCTGAATATCTGATATCTCAGAATGCTGTTTCTAATCCCACTCTTTGTGTATAACTAAGAAGCTACAATTATTCCAGAGAAACTGTTTGAGGTTTTAGAGTTCATATTTTAACCTGGACCAATTGCTATTCATAAATTTTGAAACACTGATGTTTCCAAACATTTCTGCATTGGCACTTCTACCATTATGGGACAATTTGATAGTGATTTACAAGCAACGAGGTTTGTGTCCAAAAGAATGGTTGAAATCTCTTATGTGTCTCTATGTGCTATATAAGTGATTTTATGTTTTGTTTGCTTTCTTATGTTTCATCTTTATTTCAGTCATTGCAGCATTTCAATTCAACCTACTACTGCAAATTATTTTGCAATATCCTATTTCATAATTTCTGGCAAAGTTTGACTTGCAGCAGATGAGGAGGTATTCAGGTAGCCTTCATATCTTTGTCTTATTTTGAAGTCAGAGGTGAGCACTCTGTTCACTGCAAATTGAAAAAATGACTGACAGTCTTCAGAACCAGCCAATTCATTGACCAGAGTAAATCTAAAGAGTACATAAATAACATTGCAAATCCATTATTTAATGTGGACTTCTACTATATTTTCATATTGAGAAGATTCTATAAAGAATGAATTTCAGTGATAAGATTTATTTATCTAATGCTTTGCTCCTGAGCTGATCACAGAATTGTTTAGAGTAACCTTTAGTCTGCTTAACATCTTTTATAACAAATATATATTTTATATTTGTTGATATTTGTTCTGAAGCCTTCATCCTCTGAAGCAAGTTGGAAATGTGAGCTAGACAATGAAAAATCTGAATATCAGCTATTCACAAAAGGAGCTGAGTCAGAGGTGACTCAAAGGAAGTTATGTTTCTCTCTAAGAAGTACAAATTCACATTTGTTTCAGTGCCCTAATATTTGAGTAGGATCTCTGCTGGTTTAAAAAATACAAACTGGTATGGGTTGAACTGAAAAGCAGTCTTTCCATAATTGGCTACTAATGTCTGATGGATTTGCAACATGTTTTACATACAGTAGAAGCTCTCATAAATATTTATGCCCTAGCCTTCATGAATGATAGTCAAAAGTCCAGCTCTGCTTTGAATATCAGGGACAACTTTGTTTGACTAAACAGAATCATAGAATCAATCATAGAATCCTAGAATGGGTTGAGTTGGAAGGGACCTTTAAAAATCCTGTAGTTCCAATCACTCTGCCATGGGCAGGGACACTTTCCACTAGACCTGGTGCTCAGAGTCCTGTCCAACGCTTTCAGGGCCTTGAACACCTCCAGGGATGGGGCATCCACAAATTCTCTGGGCAACCTGTTCCAGTGCCTCACCACCTGCACAGTAAATCACGTAGACTTTCAAATTAATAATATTATCTAATTTAAGGAATGAGAGAACACTTGTAATAGAAGTAGTAAAAGGAAGAGGATTATTGTATAAATTCGGAAGTCAGCTCTTGGAAACCAAGGAGGAAGTGATCTATATTAGTTAATAGTATGGGCTACTGATCTGATGTGGCTGAGAGAGACTAGTATGATCTTATGTATAAAGCAAAATACCTTCAGCAGCAATGATGAAATGTTAATGCTATATTGTCAGATACTGCTAAAACTTTGTGGGGAACACCACGAGTAGTGCTTGTGTTCATTGAAGGAATAGGTACAAAGAGCACTTACCAGACTAAGAAATACTCAACTGTGTCTGAAAAATAAACAAAACAAAAAGAATACATCCTGTAAAATAACACAAGAATTGAAATGGTCCTTAGCCACTAAGGAAGGGCAAGTGTTTCCAATAAAAACAGGGTGAGTAAAAGATTGTGTTTGAAAATAGGGCCTTTTCATGTTTCTAAGCACGGGTTTCAAGAGAATCATCATTAAATCAGAACAAGGAGACAATTGAGATTACTGAAGTAACGTTTTACAATGCTTGTTACTACGTGGTAAGCCCTAAATTCTTGATCTAGGGTGTGATGATGTAAATCTTTAAATTTCTGTTTCTTCATTCCACTGAGTACTCTAATAATGAAATTATTGGCTCTTCTAGACAGTGAGCTGTCTTTTATTTTCTTAAAGTTTCTGTATTCTGACTTGAAAAACAGGATTTCTGCAATTTATCTTCTAAGAATTCTAAAGTTTCCAAGATTTGTATCATTTCAGTTACTTGTGATTGAAAAAAAAAAAAAAAAAAGAAAGAAAACACACAATTTTTGAGACTTTTGAAACAAATATACAGCTTTTATACAACAGATAAAATTAATTTAAAAAATCACTTCATATTCCAAATTAAAGAAATAAACAGCATGTATTAGAACAAAAGGTATGCCTATCACTAGGTCTGTTAGAGAATAACCACCGTAGATGCCATCCCAGGCAAAAGGTAATTTCTTTTAGCTAATAATACTAAAAATATATATATATATATATATAATTATTTTATTTTCCAAGGTTCAATCCTGGCAAGTCTGAACTAATGTATTATTCTTGATGTATTGAATTATTACTTCTGTTTTGAATCTCTGTTTCTTCTCCATCTCATCTCTGTATAGTGTATCATATTCTTTAATCTTTCTACTGTATTTCTGTATTTCTATTTTATTATTATTATTTCTGAGTCTTCCATGTTGCTAATGTCCTCTCAATCTTTTTAAAATGATAGTTTAAAAATACTACCATATAATTATGATGTCCCCTGATTGGAATAATTTATGTAAAATGTGATATTCCTTTTTCTTATCAAAGTAGAAACATTCAGTGAAGATTTACTGTTTTCAAGAGGAAGATTTATAATATTTTTGGTTATCTGTTAATGTCAAATGAAACATATATGTGCCAAAAGCTAAGGACCAAATTTGGCTTTTGGATTTGACTTCAGTACAGCCAGGATTTCATCTGAGCCTTCTATTCTAAGATTTATTTATTTATTTATTTATTTGGTAAAATTATGGAGTCTGAATATTTTACTGCAGATAATAAATATTTCACTCTTGTCATTCCAAGAGAAAAAAAAATCTAGAAGTTATAACTTAAAGTATGACAAAGTTAACAGAAAAGAAACAAATGGTTATGGAATACATGGAATTTGTTCTAATTCTCTACCCTCAGAATTACATTGATACTAGGAAAATTAATTGATGAATGCACAAATAGATGGAAAATGTTATCATTTAAATTGTTGAAAGCATTGTGAGTAAAGACATATGCAGGGATCTGTTTTGCATTTCAGTAGTGTCAGAATAGACAATCTATTACAGAATAGAATATCTATATACATATAATGTTTTCCATGAGAAATGCCTTAGGAAAAGTAATCGGTTATAATTTTTGTTTCAGAGGTATTAACATATTAGACTGTATCTTGGTCATCCAGAAAACACTGTATTTTCTTTGCCATCTTTGCTAAGCAGCTTAAAGAAAATACTTTTCTTCCTTCTTATTAGAGCTTATTAGAGCTGGCCACCACTTTAATACAGGATGCTCTGGGTTTTGATAGACATCCTCTAGTGAATATAGCTAGGCTGATGTGACACATCTATCTCCAGCTCTCCTGCCTTTTCCCTAGCAAAGTTTACTGCCCCTGTGGAGGAGGTGATGAAAAGAAAACATGTTCATGCACTTTCAGTTTACATTTTGATTCATTAATTTGAACTGCTAATGAAAAGATATGTTTTGTATGTTTGTTTTTGCCAGACTAGAATATGAAGTTCTCTCTTACAAGACAGAACTCTTACAAGAGAGAACTTTCTGCCACGGCAGGATATGCATATCAGGGCAGGAACATGCTAAACTGCCCATACAAGAGGACATTTGGAAGAGCACTTTGATTTTGCCTGTGTACTTTCCTATACATTTGCATAGGTTCTGCATCTTGGCTAAAAGTGACAGATTGTGTCGGTACCTTTCCCCTTAAAAAAGAACTTCATAGTCCAAGTAATATGTCAGGCCTAATCCTCAACCCTCCTAAGTCATTTTACCTTCCTAAGCTATTTTCAGCTTTAGTCTATTTATTTATTAGCTTTTCAATTTCAGAAGTGCCAAAAATGACATCATTATGAAAAAGCCATTGCATGAAATCATGAGAAATTACTAAATTTTTGCACCCACTTCCAAGTATATGGAATCTGCACACTTATTTTATTGGATTCCACAGTTCATTTAACATGATGATGCATGTCATTGATAGACCTCTAATTTCCCACAAGCCTCTAAGAAAATGCTGACTCAGCAGCATACCCTTTTTTGCTTATAATATGCCTTTCAAATTCTGGCTCTAAGGCTAAAGTATTCTGAGCAGTAAATACCATTTGTACTTATTTTATATAAAGTGTTTTGTTACATTTGCTGGTCTTTGTGGATTTTTCTAACACTATGGAAACATGGTGAGACAATCTTCATGTTGTTCTGGGTGCTGAGATTAGGAAGTAGTAATCTTTCTAAATTTGTCCTATCAACATAGATTTCATTATCAGAGAAATCCTTCTGCTGTCAGAGGTAACAGCTTTCTGCTATGTCATCAATGGGAGGACACATAGTTTTCTTTTTTTTTCTTTTTTTTTTCTATTTTTTTAGTCAATGTTGATTTTTAAGCAAAATGCTTGTAGTCAAAGCTAGAAAAAATATTTAATGTTAGGATATTTGGGATTCAGGTCACCGTTTGAATGTTGAAAAGATAAAGTAGGTCATATCCAAATAAGACATTTACAATACCATTTAATGAATCATGTTGATCATAATTAATTACTTGTAAAACTCTTTACTGTAAACCCCCCAAATACGAATAAAATTAGGATAGCTTTTGTTATCAAGCTAATTTTAAAAGTTTAAAGTTAAACCATCAATGCAATATTATGCTTAGAATGGATCAGCTATACTTTGTGCTACTGTAAGCTTAGAACAAGTGAAAGTTGAAAGTTTGCCATGACTCTTAGTTAATAATCCTGACAGATGAAAGAAGCATTCTCTCATTCAGCATACACACACATAGTTTTAATAGTGACAATCTATTCATGTAGTGTTTGACTCACTGAAAAGAACAGTTATGTCTGTCTTTCAGGCATTTAACTGTAGTATTGCCTAAAACATACGGAATATATCTTTAATGTAGAGAAGTAGAGCTCCAGTCATAATAAGAACATAAATTTAAAATTGTCATAGAATGATAGAATCATTAAGGTTGGAAAAGACCACCAAGATCATCTGGTCTGACCGTCCCTCTGCCACCAATATTACCCACTAAGCCACGTCCCTAAGTACCACATCCAACCTTTCCTTAAACACTCCCAGGGATGGTGACTCCACCACCTCCCTGGACAACACGTTCCAATGCCTGACTACTCTTTCTGAGAGGAAATGTCTCCTAATTTACAACCTAAACCTTCCCTGGTGCAGTTTGAGGACATTCCCTCTAGTTCTACCACTGGCTGTCTGTGAGAAGAGACCAACCACCAGCTCCCAACACCTTCCTTTCAGATAGCTGTAGAGAGCAATAAGGTCTCCCCTGAGCCTCCTCTTCTCCAGACTAAACAACCCCAGTTCCCTCAGTCACTCCTCATAGGACTTGTGTTCCAGGCCCTTCACCAGCTTTGTAACCCTTCTCTGCACACGTTCCAGGGCTTCAATATCTTTCTTGTGGTGAGGGGCCCAAAACTGAACACGAGATGCAGCCTCATCAGAGCAGGGTGCAGGGGAAAGATCACCTCCCTGGTCCTGCTTGTGACACTATTCCCAATACAAGCCAGGACACTGTTGGCCTTCTTGGCCACCTGGGCACACTGACAGCTCATGTTCAGGTGAGCATCAATCAGCACCCCCAGATTTCCCTCTGCACAGCTTTTGAGCCACTGTGCCCCAAGCCTGTAGCGCTGCATGGGGTTGTTGTGACCAAAGTGTAGAACCTGGCACTTAGCCACGTTGAACTTCATCCCATTGGCCTCTGCACATCAATCAAACCAGTCCAAGTCCCTCTGCAGGGCCTTCCTACCCTCTGGCAGATTGACACTTCCCCCCAACTTGGTGTCATCTGCAAACTTACTGAGGGTGCACTCAATTCCCTCGTCTAAATCATTAATAAAGATATTAAAGAGGGTTAGCCCCAACACGAACCCCTGGGGAACACCACTCATGACCAGTCTCCAGATGGATTTCACTCCATTCACCACCAGTCTCTGGGCCCCGCCATGCAGCCCATTTTTAACCCAGCAAAGAGTGTACTTGTCCAAGCCACAGGCTGCCAGCTTCTCCAGGAGAATACTGTGCGAGGCTATGTCAAAGGCCTTGCTGAAGTCTAGGTAGACTACATCAACAGCCTTTCCCTCATCCACCAGGCGAGTCACCTGGTCATAGAAGGAGATGAGGTTGGTCAGGCAGGACTTGTCTTTCATGACTGGGCCTCACCCCCCCGGTTGTCCTGGACATATGCATGACAAGAGAGAAACAAAACATTTTAAATTATTTGAAATACTTTAAGAAAAGATTATTACCACATCATGCTTTTTATGATTTATAGACTGTCCTTATACAGAAAAATTCAAAATATTAGAATGTCTGCAGCAATGTGAGAGCTTGCTTGCTGTTCTTTACAACTGAGGTTAGTGTTCAGGGGTCAAGAGGCAACTGATTTCCTGATGTTGGCTTGATTCAGCCTTGAATTCAGTATTTGGATGTTCCTCTGTGTGCTTAAGCATTAATTATCCTCCTTAAGGGTTTTCATTATTATTTAATTATTTTTAAAGCACATTTTTCAAACAGATTAAATAATAATAATAATAATAATAATAATAATAATACATTTAAAACTACAAATTCCTTCTGTGTCTAGCAGTAGCATAAGGTTCACACTGGTAAAATCAATACATGGAAATGGCATCCAAATTAGGCAAATACGTGTCATAAAATATCACCATCAGTTATGGTTAGTAAATCATGGCCTTGGGCCAGAACAGATGACTTAACAGTTCATTAGGAAAGACAGGAGTCAGAAAGTGAGAAGCTCTAATAACTGAAATATTTGACATTCTGGACCACCAGTCTTAATATATCAAAGGGAAGAGAAGAAAATCAGAATTTACTGAACATAATTCTTATCCATCAACCTTGTAAAGTTTACTACTACAAAAGAATCATTTGGAACAAAGCTAGCTCTTGAAGAATGTGATGATTACTATCACTTAAGAGCCCTGAAGATGACAAATAGTGTAAGAACTCAGAATAATAAGATAATTTAATTCTGGGACAACAAGTGGAGGGTAAGACAAGACACAAAGCTTGGTGGAGGAGCAGGAATGAACAAGTCTCTTTGGCTGAGTAGCAACCTAACTGTTACCATGTTTTCAGTATTAATTGTCATCTAGGAGATTTGAGGAGAATCGTTAAAAAAAAGATGCAGAGTAGACATCTGTCCATGAGGTATTCCACTTAAGTGTGAGTGACAAATAAGGCAACAAGCTTTAGTGTCTGATTGTTAAAATTTCAAGCAACAAATTATATAGTAGATCAGGAACGGATGTATTTTCAGTACTGAAATACAGAATGATAAAGTCATTTGTTTTCTGTGCTAAACTAGAGGGAGACATAAAGAAAAAAAAAAGGGAACTTCTGGAACTTCTGTCTTGAAAATAAGAAGGATATTTAATTGTAATAGTAATATCTAGTCCTTAAAATAAAAATAAAAATTAAAATTAAAAAAAAAAAGGATAATGATATCTAGTCCTTTCCATAAAATAAGAAAATAACCTTGAAGTACTTCTTGAGACGCTACATGCAGAGCAGATGTTTTCCTTGAGCTTGCCTTAATGGCATTCAGGACTGTTTCTTTAACTATTCATTTAAGAATTAGCATTCTATATGAGTAAGTAAAGTTGTTCCTTTAAAGCAGACATTATCTTGCAGTTTTAGTCACTGAATTTAATCACCTTTTGTAACCTTAAAAATTAGATTACTGAAATAGGTTCTGTCTAAAAGTGTTTTAAATCAGTACACAAACAGCAACTGACATAGGTCTAGGTATTCTACTTATTCTTAAGCATTCTAGCCGGTAACATGAAATAGAAAACCAAATGAAGAACTTGAGATCTTTATGTAGAACTTTAAGATGAATACTGTAAACCACATTACTGTTTGCGCTGGGCTTCTTTGATACATTGCACCATGCCCTGTCACATTTTTATACTGGAGACTATAAAGCTGTAACGTAATCAGTACAAATCAGAGTCAGATTTTAAAAATGAACCTGAAAGGAATTACAAAATTTAGGAGTATTTATTTCTTTTTTTTTTTTCCTTTTTTTTTTTGGGGGGGGGGGGGGGCGGGGGTGAGGATAGATAATTCCTTTAAATTTGAATAGATAATCTCTTGTTTAGATCTTGGGTTTAACTAAGAATAGCTAGTCTTTCATTAGCTGTGTACTGCAAGCTTTATATTAATTAGAGAATTCATAAAAATGGAAGGACCAAGAAAATTACATTACCAAACATTGTAGACAAGCTATTTTGGTAGCAAGACTCTTCCTTTGATATCATTTGAAGTCTCTCTCATCCTTTGAAAGAAAAGTACTAACTCCAGCTGTGTGCCTTCCTCAGGCTGACCATAGGAACTTCAGTGGAAAAAAAAATATTTTTTTATTAATACTAGTTCTAGTTATTTCATAATTGCATCAAGGGCAAGATATTTCATTTTTTCAAGTAGGTTAATTAGATTTTTTTTCCAGCAATGTATGTTGATACCATTTAAACATCTTTTACTGCCATTCAAATCTGTGATGAAACAATTTTATTTCTCAAAATTTGATAGGTGTCTGTCTTAGTAGTAATATTTTCCAAAACAGAAGAAATACACTGAATCAATGCCCACACCTTTGTGGCTTCACTGTGATGGTGGATCTCCCTGTTTATCTTTAGAGCCTGGATGAAGTAAATGAAACTCCAAGAGTGATAAGCAGTCCTTTCTTCTCTTCTGTGTTGGAGAATGGCATTCCCAGTACTTGCCAAACCAGTGTGAGTGAAATCTAAAGGAGAATTAAACACACCTATATTCTAGGAAGACACATAAACTGAAAACTAGTTACTGATACTGAGAAGAGATGCAAGAAATGGAGATTATCCAGAAACTATTTGTTTTAACATTACTAACAGTGTTAGTAAACAACTGACTTAGTAACAAGCATTGTCTCCTGGGAATTTTCTTCCCCTCATTGCCATTCACTGTGATTCCCATCGACTGCTTATGCTCATGGGGGGTGAGGGGTGTGGCTGTCCTAAAATTCTCAATTTTCATAAATACAAACTATGAAGATTAATCATAAATCATAAATCCAATCATTAACTTAGAAGAAATTGCTAATGAAATTGTGTCAGCAATAATATTGACTTCAGAATGCAAGAGGACATTCAGGTGAACTTTCTTAACAGAGCATCCACAAACAGGTTTGGCAATGTGTTGATGGCAACAAGTACAAGTGGGTGCCTGGCTAAGTGGAAGTAGGTCTCTGTAGTAGGTATAATTCCAACACATGTAAACAAACAGACATTTCAGTAGTAAGGAGAAGTATGGTATACAAATTAGTACCATTTGGAGATAACTTGAAAAATAAGAAGCAAAACGTGTACATAGGTTTGATGTGTTTGGATGTCAGCTGACTATAAGCAGAATGTAGCAGAGATGAAGAACCCTCTTACACAACACTGGGAGACTTTAGGAAAATAGATGGTACCCTGAGGCGAGAATTAGGGCAAAAGAAGTGGGAAAGACTGAAAGTAGAGGAAAAAGTGGAGAAAGAAAGGGGAACAGGAGATTACAGAGAAGGTTGGAGAAAAATAGGTACACTGAGATAAACAAAATATTGATGCATGGGAGGGACAGCTGTAAACTATAGCAACATATTTGCTTGTCTCATTGGGTTATGGCACTGTGTAGTTGTCCTGCTTCTGCTTTCCATTCCTTCACCAGGATGTTTCATGCATTTACAGAAGGAGATGGAGTCATGAGGCTTTTGGCTGTGTTTGGCTCCCTGCAAAGCACTCTCTCCTGTATCACTGTGTGACAGCAGTTGACTGTCGCTATAACATACAGTGTCCTTGGCTCCACAGTTTCACTTTACCATGAGAAAAGATGTCTTGGAAGGTTTTCCAGAATGGAGGACAAGGAAGTATTGTATTTTTTGAGTAATATATAGTATCTTATATAATATATATATTTGTATCCCATATATATTGTATGTATATTATATATATTGTAGCATTCTATAAGGACCACTTTCCAAAGAGAAGAAACCTATCACCTTTCCAAGCTAGCAAAAGCTCATTAAAGATCTGAGGACAGAAAGAAGCATGTGAGCAACTATAAAATCCTATAGAAGGATTAACAATCCTTTTTATGTATTAGGCTTGGCTTTCTCTTCAGCTGATTTCTTAGTACAGGCCACACAGTGTTCTGCCTCAGCAAGGGGAAAACATAGTGATTCAATTCAAGGAAGACAGCAGAAAGGGAAAAGTAAGATCAGTGGGTCACAGCATAAATCCTTTGAGAATGATTTAGCCTTCAGTCATTCTCATGAGGCTGAAGCAGGTAGGAAAAGCAAGGCTTGAGGGCAAAAAATCAAAGCAGTGAATGAGGCTGGGTACTGAATCTGTACAAACCCTGCTTTTAAAAGAAAAGGAATGAGCCAAAACTTTTCTCACATCTAAAACTTAGTTTTCTTGGATAACACGAAACCTTTTCTAGCTCTGAGTCATTTGCTAGAATTTGCAATATGGACTAAAAAAAAAAAAATTGCATTTCCTTAAAAAAAAGAAACAAATCAAAGAAACAAATAATACCTCTCCAGTATACAAACATATTCCAATATCCAATTATCTAAAGCACAAAAACATTGTTAGTTGGAGTAAATTTCAATATAGACACGTGTCAATGTGTACAAAAAGTGATAAAAAAAAGTCTCACTAAATTTTCACAATAAAAAGTAGCTACCTATTGTTTTATTTCCAAAAGGAAAATGCTTAAAAGGTGTCTTTACATTACTATTTAGAAGTATTATACCCTTAAAAAAGGAACATTGAAACCATTTGCATTTTAGTAATAGCACAATGTGAAATCCATGCCCTAACATATCAAAAATTAGATAGAATGTAGATAATGTAATTGATTTTTCCTGTAAGGTATTTCTAAACAAACAAACAACACAAACAAACAAACAAACAAACCTCAGAACTCAGTTTGCATTATTGCTTTTGTGGAAGGGTATAAAGATAAAATATAAAAATAATATATATAATATAAAAATATAGACATTATTGGATTGCTATTCATAAAACCAAGTTTATCCTTAAAAAGGTCTGTTTTAGCTATTTAATGTGGGAGAGAAGGGGAAAAGAAGAATGAGCTTTAGCATAAGAACAGAAGTCCTGCTATGGTGCCTATGTGGGACTTACAGGATTTAAACAACAATTCAGGTGCTTAAATAAAGAGCAGGTCAGAAAGCTTATATGAAATGAAAAGGCATCACATATTGGACTTTGATGGGCTTTTAGCATTTACTGTTTTGTTTCTACAGAAACATCCCACTGAGTCTCTAGGAAATTATTGTCATGACCTAAAAAATTGTAAAAGGCATGGTTGCTATGTATGCAACAAATGTGCTAAAGCTCCTGGCCAGAACACAGTTCAAATCAGCCTTTGAGACCACAGTCATATCTGATAAAAATACAGTTTTGTTGTTGTTGTTTTTAAGGTCCAGCTCTCCCCCTTTCTCCTCAGGCAACTATCTTTTACCACAACACAAAAGTGTTTGTTATGATTACGATGATGATCATGATTATTATTATTAGCATCCTGATATGCTTGCCTTTTACTATCTAAATACATGGACGATAAAAAGCCCTGACATGCAGGACTACCATGCCTCAACAGGACGTCTGAAGAAAACATTTTGAGTAGCATTTGTTCTTTGCTGGATGATAGCTAATACAAATAGAAAATGGAATAATTCCATCTTTTAAATATAAGTTGAAAATTTCAAAGTAATGGAAAAATGACATATCTCCTTCAAATTGGACTGAAATATTTATTTGCTGTTTGGATGATCTTTAAATATGCTTAAGGGCAACCTCTCTGCCTTCCTAAATGCCTTCCTAAAAGTATGACTAGATACAGGGCTCTTAAAGATTATGTTGAAACCCATTTTACTCAAATCCTCCTGAAACTGGCTTCCTTCAGGTACTCATGAATATAAACATAAGGAGATAAATGGAGTGATTTTCTTCTACTAAATGCAGAAAGTTGTAGTTTTTTTGTCATTTTTTTTTAAAGAAAAAAAGTGAAGTCAGATGACATTCTGAAATTTCATTTTTATTATATTTAGTTTGCATATTATACTCTGTCAACAACAATAATAAGCAGTCAATTTATTAACTCAAGACTTTTATCTACAGCTTTTAAATTATTTGTTATTTAATATATTCCTCGTTAGTTGTCATTTACCTATTCCATAGGTATTTATTTCTTTTTGCCTCTTTTCCTCCAAGAGGTTGATAATGCCTTGGAGTAGAATGATAATCAGGCTGTACCACTTTGTTGTTCCCTGAAGTAAGGATACATGGAAATTATAAATAATGCAGTGACTGCAGCACTATAGTATGAAACAATATGAATGCCAACAAAGACATGGTTAAAGTAAGGACTGAGTATGGCAATATTATAGAGGTGTCACTAGGCAGACTTCCCAGGAGAGACAGGGAAGAAAAATGAACTGTATTCATAATTCTTGCCATGGAAGAAAATGAATATGGGTCAAGAAGCATTGTGGTAAGAGCAGAAAGAAGAAATACTTACTATTATTGTTGTTGTTGTTGTTATTATTATTACTATTATTGTGTAAAAGCTTAATATTTCATCATGTCTCAGTTCAGAAAACATCTATTTTCCCAAGAAACAGCATGACACTTTCAAAAGAAAAGGGAAGAAAAGTTAAGTGACATAGTTAGAGATGGATTTAGGCACAACCAGTGGGAGAACTCACAGTTAATTGACAGATCCAATATAATTGAATTGGATGATAACTTCAAAAGATGAGATGTATAAAGCTTGCAATAAGTTGACCTCAAGAACTTACAATATGTAGACCTCAAGCACAGACTGAGAGATGTCATTACTCTGCTCTTAGTTACTGCAGTTCCAGTGTCCTCAGTTCAGAAATGAAGTTTGCAAATGCAGGAGATGCAGGAGTGAAGCTGACCTTATTCCTGGAGGAAGTTCTCTAATAAGAGATAGCTGTAAAGATTTTGGTCTTTTGAAGTGTAAACATGAGAGCTCTGAATAAAGAATAACAGAGATAGTAAAAGAAACTGGTGAATGTGAATGTTTTTTCTTGAAAGTTTTTCATACCTAATCAGGACAGAAATCAAGAAGAAGAAAAAAAAAAAGCATTTTTAAAAGAATTATTTCCAGATTGACTGTATAACCCATTTGTAACATGCACATGAGTGCTAACAATGTTGACTAGTGAATGCTTGAAGTGTTAAGGAAAAGTTATCAGAGGAGATTACAACTTTGTAGTGGTTTTGGTCTGGTTTGTGTTCCAATAGCTATGCTTCAAGTAAATGTACAAACAGATAAGAGAAGTCAAGTCTGAGTTCTGTCTGAAAATCAGGTCCTGACAAATTAGTGCTAGTTGCTGAAAATTTTGTAGATTTGCAGACAAAGCAGGGAGTAGGACAAATTCATACCAGTATATTTCATCGACTTTTGAAATTCACTTATTGCAGTGAACTAAATATTCATCTTTCTCCTTAGGTTAAATTTAGTTAATTGTTGTCTAAATGCATTACGTTTAGTAAGAGACAGATCACTTCAGAGTGACAGCTAAATAATTTATTTTCTCTTCCACCTAGCCACTGTACTGTAAGAATTTTCAAGCTTCATGTATGCATTCTTATTGTAAAGTACATCACTCCAACATGTAAAGGTTAATCACAGAATAGTTGAGGTTGGAAGGGACCTCAGAGGTGGATCAAGTCCAAAAGAAATTAGAATACAGCTCTTTAGGAACACCCTTTGGTAAATTCCTGCATGGTTCACATTCCCACAATTTACATAGTATTAATTACTTTCAGATTATCTGTTGTATGTGCTGTAACTACTTAACATGTATGCACTTTTCTTTTTCCTCATAAGTGAGGAAGCAAAATGTTTGCCTTCTGTCAGAATTTTACAGTGAGATCTGGTTTCTGTAACACTGCATGTGGTACACTGGAGGAGTTGCAAAAACTTAATTTACAATTAAAAAAATCTGAGGGCTTGGTAAATAAAATTTAATCATGAGTAGGATGAACAATACTGTAGATCTTATTTGTTTCATTGATTTTGTTTTGGTATTGATTCTCCTCTTCCTAGCCTCTGTCTGCACAAATAAACATTTCTCTGTGACATTTGTTTATTTGGATAGCATAATATAGTGTGCAATACAAAAAAAAAAAAAAAAAAGTATGTGAGGAAAGTGACAAGCTTTAACATCTGTGTATGGAGGCAGTTATATGGCCTTGCGTATCTGAGGAGGAACTTCATGATCATTTCATGTTATATATGTCCATTGAATACACCAGAAGAAAAAATTATGAACAATTTTCACATTTATACTTCTGTGTTTAGGATCTGGAATTACTTTTATAAAAATACTGCAGAGTTTTGAATTCATATATCTCCCATATATCTCTAGTGACATAACAGTTTATGAAATTCTATTATGAAATTCAGTCAATTCTAAACCAATACAATAAAACTAGACCGATACAATAAATTCAGTGACAATACCAATACAGTAAAACTTCAGAGCTGTGAGGTCACTTGTAGCTTTTTTATATAATAATATAATCTCCCACGAGCAAGCTACAGTGTTTTATTTGACTACAACTAGAGAAACATGAATATCTACTCTGATATTAACTTGGAGGTGTCATCTGTACACACGTAATATATATACATTAGTTTACATGAACAGAAATTCATGCATTAATGGTAGCCTAGAAGCCATAAGTTCATGCTGCACAAAGTGCTGGGCATGCATAGATTAAATTCCTGTTCATCATCACCTGACTGCATAGTTCCTTCATGTAGAAGGAACAATGCTTTTTTTGTACACTATTATTTGCCAGGTCTTTACCCAAAAGCCAATGACTTAGGTTATGCTTCTTGCACAGATTTCAAGGACAGTTCATAGTTAATGAAGGCTTTTAGTTTAGCATGGTAGTAATATTTCAGATGTGTGAGGATTAATAATAATCAATTTTTCAACTTCATTGAGAAAAAGTAATTTCACAACAAACATGTCTTTATTGTTCACTGCTATAATCTTATTTTCTTTTATTCTAAAAATATTTATATTTGTATTTAAGTGAAAGGAAGACTTTTTTTTTTTCATTTTTTCTTTCAGGTAATTGAAAAGGTTAATCTTTATTATTATTATTATTACTATTATTATTTATTTATGTTTTTATTGCCAATATTTTTGAAAGGGATTGTTCTGTATTAGTAATCAAATGTTTTGATGAGGTTGCCTATGACCTAATCTTTCATGAAAGGAAATCACATTTCAGGAACATGCTTGGAAAAAAAGCAGAGGGAAGCTGCATAAAAGCTTGGTTTAAGATTTCTCTGTTGTAATTCCTTAGATTACAGATAGTTCTTTCATATCCCTGTTGGACTTATCTGTTCATTCATCACTAAAATACACATTGGATTCCTTCCAGAAACCATTTTTGATTAGGAGGAAAATTTTCAAAACAGTTAACTTCCTGGAAAATCTAAATATATTTAAGGGTCAAAGTCACATTTAGAACAGCAGTGATGTGCACACATTAGTGTATTCATAGATTTAACACTGAAAATTTTTATTTCATCTTGTAAAATAAAAGCTGAAGTGGGCAGGAGACAGATGTGAAAATGAAACATTTCTTTCATCTTTAGAGATGAAAGCAATAACAACATAGTATTAACTCGTCTAAGGCTTTGTTAATTATTCTCTGTTCTTGGAAATATTTCAATGATTAACTCTTTCACTTTACTGTAATAAGGACTTGATATAGATGACATTATCTCATTTTCCATGGCAGTTAATTCCAGGAGGTCACTAACCACAACTGACTCAGTGGAGGAGGCAATAAAAATATAGATTAACCTAGGCAAGAAATTGGATTTTTTTCCATTTTTTTTTTTCATTTCTGTTGCACCAGATTGTAAAGTGCAACTGAAGATTAAGTTTTTCCAGCTCTAAACATAATTTGCATAAAACATTTGGTCACAGTGGTGTATGCTTTTAACTGTTTACCACTTTTGCTGAATTGAAAGAAGAAATTGCTTCAATATAAGATAACATTCCTCGTATCTCAAGTGTTAGAATCTAATACCATGATGTCACTCATAGAAACACTAGATTTCAGAAGTGGCTCATAGTTTTATGGTCAAAACAGAAGTTTGTGGGTATGCAGATCTTTCAGTGAGCTGTTTTACAAGGTTGTATTGTTCAAAATAGTATTGCTTTTGCTCAATTATGAGTAAAGAAAAAATCATTATGTAGAGAGAGATTTAATGTAACTAACCATGCTGAATTCAAGCATTCGTAGATCTACAAGGCATACAAAATCCAGGTACTCAAAATTCTCTGG
Organism: Cygnus atratus; assembly: GCF_013377495.2. Lineage (NCBI taxonomy): Eukaryota > Metazoa > Chordata > Aves > Anseriformes > Anatidae > Cygnus > Cygnus atratus. The sequence continues at coordinate 195,576,369 of NC_066362.1, read as the reverse complement.
AAAGAAAAAAATCAAACACTTCACAGGTTTCTGATGAGGAAGTCTAACATTTAAAAGGGCTCCTCAGGCAACTTTTACTGTTATCACTATATAGTCTTTCTTGAACAGGATAATCTAATTTTTCTGACCACAGCTTTCCATCTAACAGGCAGTCACCCAACTACATGACTGACAGAGCAATTCCAAATGTTAGCCACTCATTCCTATGAGGTGCTGATGCCAGCTGTGTGTCTCGTTCCTTAAGGGCATTATGAAAATTCCCATCTAACATGGATAAAGTAATTCAACAGTTGGGCGAATAGTAACAGAAAATGATTCAGTAAAACTGTTTAATAACTATATAAATAGCATATTAAGAGGTGAAAAGTTTTTTTTTTCTTTCTTTTTTTTAATGATTTCTAGCTAAAAAGCACCAACTTGTTTAGAGTCTGCATGTGCTTACAGTTTTGTAAAATGCTGGGTTTAGTGACTTCTGTGGGTAGCAAGTATAAGTTCATGTTTGATTCTTCAATACTGACTCAAGAAAAAATAACAAGCTTCATGTATGATTATACCCTCACTTCCTCTTAACAGCCAAAAAAAAAGGTTACTACTAAAATTAACAATGTAGTTTAAATACCTAATCCTTTTTTTTTTTTTTTTTTTTTTTTTTGGAGGATAGTGAAAATTTAGGGATTGGATATCAATAGAAACTAGAGTTTTCATTTTATATATGCTTCAAATGGGATTCAGAGGTCCAGAAACATGAGAGAGAAAATACTAGTTTCTATAGCTTTTGTTTGACTACCTTTCACCTCTGTGCCCCTCCCCAAAATCATGAATTACAAGATAGGTTTTGTGCATTGTACCTATCACAACCATAAAGCTATGCTCTGGAAGCAAATAAAAATATTTGGTCCACTGACAATCAGAAGGAATGTTGTTCTCCATCCTCCTGCCATGTGGAAGAAAGGCACTTTCATTTGTGATCCCAGTTGGTAAGGCTGCTTGTTACCTATGTGCAACTCAGAAAAGCCACTCGAATAGAGTAGTGCCAGTTTAATTTAGACATTGATGTTATCAAAACTTTTTCAGATGCTGTAGGCAATAAGCCATGTAAGTCAGTCACAAAACTTTCTAAATGGCTTTCCATGTCTCCGTGCTGAGAGTGAAAGCATTCCTCATGGCACCTCCAAAGTCCTTTGCTGAGACAGGTATAGATAATTTTTAATGCAAACCTACAATGTTACTACTTATAAAACTCCAAAAAGTTCTAGAGGACTAAAAGTAATTTGCTCCCCAACACAGTATGATGGATATTGAAGGCCACATCTGATCCTTACTGCATGACGTGGATATGAAAATTTCAGATCTGTGTCAATGGACAGCTTCAGTGGAAAGCAAGGAGCAGAACTGGTTTTTGATGGTGCCATGTAGGAGTTTGAATTAAGAACCATGAAGATTCAGCATATCCTGTTTAATTGAATTTCCTCAAGTTCTTGCCTTCTTCAAGACAAGGAATTTCCATGCCAATGAAGGCTGAGGCAAAAAGTTCATTTAGTACCTCAGCCTTCTCCATATCCTGTGTAACCAGGTCTCCCATTTCCTTCTAGAGAGGGCTCACAATTTCCCTAGTCTTCCTTTTATCACTGTTGAACCTACAGAACCTTTTCTTGTTCCCCTTAACATCCCTAGCCAAATTTAATTCTAAAAAGATTTTAGCTTTCCTAACTTGATCCCTGGCTGCTTAGAAAGTTTTTCTGTATTCCTTACAGACATTCTTTCCTGTCTTCCACCCTCTGTAGACTACTTTTTTTCTGCTTGAGTTTGGCCAGGAGCTCCTTGTTCATCCATGCAGGCCTCCTGGCTTTTTTGCCTGACTTCCTCTTTGTTGGGATGCATACCTCCTGAGCTTGGAGGAGGGGACCCTTGAATTATCCCATAGGGCAGTTTCCAATGGAAAAAAATAATCAGTGTGTTGAAAAAGAGTAGTTTACTTTTTTCCAACCATAACTTTCAAGGATTTAAATAATTCTGTATCATTGTATTTCCATTACTCTGCAGAGCTGTTTTTTCTGTTATCAGAATCACTCTATAACTGTCTTCTGAGAAATACAAATGAAATACTGCCATGTAACAGAATGCATCTTCCACCTGAAAACCTGACACATCATCTTTTTTAAGAAAAAAAGAACAAAAAGCTGAAGATTATATTTCATTTCAGCCTTTCCCCAAAGCATGCAAAGTGCTTCAGAATGTTTCTAAGGTGTGTATGGAGCAGAATGCTTGTAAAATCTCAGCTAATGACACAGACTTTCTTCAAAAACATTTGTGTCTATCTTAAAAATAGATAGATAGATAGATAGATAATATCAATGTAAGCTCATATTTAGGAACTTATAAGTTCCTAAAAGTTGATAGCTAACATCTTTTTTTATTATTGAAACACTCTGAAAGTAAGTTATATACAAAGTTATTATTCATGAATTCAAATAACGCTAGTGATAATTCCCTGAAAGGACAAACACAGTTGCTGGGACTACACCTGGGACTGTTACATTGAATATCCAGCACTGACATTTAGGGACACAGCTGCTCTGCACCTAGCTGCCCCTAAATGATCCAGGGTCTTTCAAATTCTACTTCTTTCAAGAATGCATTCTCTCAGTCTTTACTAGACTCAGAGGTCGACTCCACAGTTCCTAATTTTCTGTGTGATATAATACAACAGGATATCAAATTCTCTATTTGGGTGATAAGTAGCACACAGAGATCTCACCTTGTAGCTGTTTGAGTCCGTGGTCTGAAATTAGGACCCATCCTTGTATTTGCATACATCTTTATACGCACTGTATCCTGTGCTCTCTTATCAAGTATTTTATCACGCATTTCAAACTAGTTAATCACATTATTCTTTCACTAGATACTCATGCAATTTATGATCATCGATAGCCTTCCATTTAGTATGTTATAGCATTTTCAATAATATGTTTGGACTGGCGTATGCTTCATTGGGTTAAAAACTGGCTGGATAGTAGGGCCCAAAGAGCTGTGGTGAATGGAGTCAAATCCAGTTGGAGGCTGGTCACTAGTGGAGTCCCCCAGGGCTCAGTACTAGGGCCAGTTCTCTTTAATGTCTTTATCAATTATCTGGATGAGGGGATTGAGTGCACCCTCAGTAAGTTTGTAGATGACACCAAGTTAAGTGCATGTGTCGATCTGCTCGAGGGTAGGAAGGCTCTGCAGGAGGATCTGGATAGGCTGGAGCGATGGGCTGAGGTCAACTGTATGAAGTTCAACAAGGCCAAGTGCCGGGTCCTGCACCTGGGGCGCAACAACCCCATGCAGAGCTACAGGCTGGGAGATAAGTGGTTGGAAAGCTGCCTGGCAGAGAAGGACCTGGGAGTATTGGCTGATAGTCGGCTGAATATGAACCAGCAGTGTGCTCAGGTGGCCAAGAAGGCCAACAGCATCCTCGCTTTTATAAGAAACAGTGTGGCCAGCAGGTCTAGGGAAGTGATTGTCCCCCTGTACTCAGCTCTGGTGAGGCCGCACCTCGAGTACTGTGTTCAGTTTTGGGCCCCTCACTACAAGAAGGACATGGAGGTGCTCGAGCGAGTCCAGAATAGGGCAATGAAGCTGGTGAGGGGTCTGGAGAACAAGTCTTATGAGGAGCGGCTGAGGGAGCTGGGCTTGTTCAGCCTGGAGAAGAGAAGGAAGAGGAGGCTCAGGGGCGACCTTATTGCTCTCTATTGGTACCTTAAAGGAGGCTGTAGCGAGGTGGGGGTTGGTCTATTCTCCCACGTGCCCAGTGATAGGACGAGGGGGAATGGGCTAAAGTTGCACCAGGGGAGGTTTAGGTTGGATATTAGGAAGAACTTTTTTACCGAAAGGGTTGTTAGGCATCGGAATGGGCTGCCCAGGGAAGTGGTTGAGTCACCATCCCTGGAGGTCTTTAAGAGACGTTTAGATGTTGAGCTTAGTGATATGGTTTAGTGGAGGACTTGTTAGTGTTAGGACAGAGGTTGGACTAGGTGATCTTGGAGGTCTCTTCCAACCTAGATGATTCTGTGATTCTATGTTTGAAAAATTGTTAGTCCACATGCATATAATACAGGACTTCTATAGACATTGGTCAAACTTTTGATACACTGCCAGACATCTTGCTCATTATTCTGACATAATGTGCTTGTCCATCACACCCTACAGCTTTCTGTGCTTCCAATGGCTTGCATGGCTACAGTATTTAAATTTCATCTTTCCAGGCATGTGAAGCATTGTCTTTGCATAAAGTTGAGATAATCTTGAAAGTCATAAAACCTGTGATTCAGACAATTCATTTTATTGCTTAAAATGTGTCTGATATCAGCCTAGATGAAATTTTAAATTGACTCACTTCTTGGGGAACAATATGACTTTTATCCAACATAAAAACAGTAAGAAGGAACACAAAATATTTTAATTTAATTAGCTTTATATCAAAAGGTTAACATAATTTTAGCATATATTAAATAAGTATGAAGTACATAGTGTTAAGTAAAAAAATAAAATACAAAAATCTGATTTAGAATACAAAAACATTTTTTTTTACTCCAAACTTTTTTTTTTTTTTTATTACTAATTTACAAATAAATTGAGAAGGTAATCTTTAGTTTTTCTATTCAACTGATTGTTTTATTTGGCAGTCAATGCAAAAGCAAGTTCCAAGAATTCGTTGCAGACAATTGTTGGCAAGGAGTGTTTATATTAGTAAAATGAAAGAAATATTTATTTTCCTTATTATTTAGCTCTCAGCACCAACAAAATAACTATTTGATACCCTCTCTGGGGATTTCTACAACTCAGATAATATTAGTAATAAAAATTATGCCCTGTATAAAGCATGTATAGGCCACATGTACTGGAGAACTGAACCTGTATTGCTGACAAGAAAAAATAATAAAATAATAAATGAGGGAAGTTTGGTTATTATAACACATAAATCTTCATGCCCATCAGAAACTCCATCTCATAATCAGTTCTGTTGCTTCTTCTATTTCATCCTGCCTTTCCAGGAAACATATTAGTCAAAAATAGTTATGTTTTACAATATTTAGAAATGGGACAAAAAAAAAAAAAAAAAAAAGATTATGACTTTTTTTAAACAAAAAGCATTTTTCGTCTTGGCAGTTGACATCTTAACAAGGCAGGCAATCCATCTGCTGATTCTTAAAAATTAAACATATAGGTACTCTACTGTCAGTGTAATAAAATGAAATAATTCATGATATGACAAAAGGCAAATAAAGTTCCACAATTTTACAATAACCACTTTCAGTAGTTTAAGTAAGATCCAACAGAGATAACATTCTATCATGTTTTAGTTGTTTAAAGTTTTTTTCAAATTTTCAGTATATACAAACTAATTTTCTGTGAGAAAAAAAAATAAAAACACACCATCGAGCTAAACATGAAAATATTCTTAGCTTTTTTCTGACGACTGCTATCTGTAGTGGATTACTATACACTGTTCATTGCTTTCAATTTTGGTGGGTTTTGTCTGTTTGTACAGACTTCCATGAAAGTCATTCAGCTTGTTGACTTACTTTGTTTCTTTCTTTCTTTTTCTTTCTTTCTTTCTTTCTTTCTTTCTTTCTTTCTTTCTCTCTCTCTCTCTCTTTCTCTCTTTCTCTCTTTTTCTTTCTTTCTTTCTTTCTTTCTTTCTTTCTTTCTTTCTTTCTCTCTTTCTCTCTTTCTCTTTCTCTCTTTCTCTCTCTCTCTCTTTCTTTCTTTCTTTCTCTCTTTCTTTCTCTTTCTTTCTTTCTTTCTTTCTTTCTTTCTTTCTTTCTTTCTTTCTTTCTTCTTTTCCTTCCTTCCTTCCTTCCTTCCTTCCTTCCTTCCTTCCTTCCTTCCTTCCTTCCTTCCTTCCTTCCTTCCTCCCTTCCTTCCTTCCTTCTTTTCATTTTTCAGGTAGATTTACAAACATGTACTATCAGTGTGCTGTCTTGCTAGTTGCCAGTAATATATCCATGTCATCTGTATAATATTCAAAGAATCTACAGATAATAGTTAAATTATCTTTAAATGAAAATATATATTATTTACCTAAACTGTCTATTTGGCTTTTCTTTCTGTCTTAAATAATGTTTCTCCCATTCTTACAATCATAGAATCATTTAGGTTGGAAAAGACCTCTAAGACCATCTAGTCCAACCTTTAACCCAGCACTGCCAAGTCCCATATTAAAACATCATTTAGACATTTTTTGAACATCTCCAGGGATGGTGACTTAACCACTTCCCTGGGCAACCTGTTCCTGTACTTCACAACCTTTAAGTGAAGATTTTTTTTCCTAATATCCAACCTAAACCTCTCCTGGTGAAACTTAAGGCTGTTTTCTTGTCTTATCACTTGGTGCTTGGGAGAAGAGACCAATCCCCACCTCCCTATAACCTTCTTCATGGTAATTGTAGAGCACGGTAAGGTCTCCCCTAAGCCTCTTCTTTGACAATATTGTCCATTCCTTAGGGAAAACAACAACAACAGCAACAACAAGCAACAATATTCAACCACCATTGGTTAGAGCGTATTCTGTCTTGTACCTCTTTTAATTTATTGAGTGCATGGATTCTCCTTTGTGCAGAATGTTGTCCTGTGCATTCATATTTCCTAGAGCTTCACCATGTACATTTGTTTCATAAAAAGTAATGCTAAACTCTGTTATGCATTTTACTTTGAAAAGGTGGGATCTCTCCATTTTAATGTACCTTGTTGCCAGTCAGAAAATTCTCAGATGTGAACTCTGCCATTATAATTTGCATATAGTTATGACAATTTTAAGTGACTGAATCTTGATAGTTCAAAAAAAGTTCATGAAAATGCACTATAATTTTTAAAATATTTTTTTGTTGTTATTATCATTATTTCTGAATTACACTTCTGTGCCTGTAACCTTGCTTGTTTAGGATAGGATATTCAAGTAGATTTTAAAAGTTAAAAGGCTATCTCCTGTAAAATGCTGATAATTTTCTTACACTTTTTTTTTTTTTTTTTTTTTTCTGGAAGGGAAAAGAAATCTTTTCCAGTCTTCTTGCATCTCTCTTCAGACAAATGTTGGTACATGAAAAGTTAATTAATCTGTTCTGACTTTCTTGAAGACCTACTTAATTTCTATAATGTTATAAAGATGGCTGCTTAGTTCTCTGCCTTAATAATCAGCATAATGAAGACAATTAAATTCCTCCCGAAAGCCCTGATATAACAGCTTATTTTTCTTAGACTGAGATATTGATTCATCCAGTTTCCCGCCTCATATCTTCTTCATTCACAGGTCAAATATCAATTAGTGACAGGGGCCTATTACAAATTGGTGTTGTTATAACTTTATATGTCACTTTTTTTATTATTATTATTTCCTATACCTTTTTTTATTGATCTCCATTAAAGTAATATAATCAGATCTCTATCTACTCAATCTTTGATTAAAAAACAACAAAAAGTTGTGTTTCACATGCATTAACACAGTAACTGCAAAAATATGGAATTTCAGTTTGGAAAGTTCACCATTTAAGACAGCATTTCAAGAAATGTATTTTCTAATGTTGTATCTGTACCAAGTTATGATAATAGTAAATAGCTAGTTTGAGAAGCTATTTCCGAGTGAAGATTCAACTCACTCTAATTTTTTGCTGCTGTTTCCTCTTTAAGGCTGCTGAGCAATTTTTTGTTTTGTTTTGTTTCATGTCATAATTTTCATTAGTTTTTAAACTGACAGTGGACTGTAGCTTCTGGAACTTCTGCTTAGAGAAATGTATGTATAGCTTGAAGAAAATCCATAGAGCTATTTTTAATTCTTCAAAGAGAAAGCGATGTTTTTAATGAAATTAAGTCATATTAGAGATCTTCAGTTAAAATATAATACATTAAGGCATGTGCTGAGTGCATTTCTGCAGTGCTAATTATGCTAGTCAGTGCTAAGAACTTTTGATGATTTTAGGGGTTGCTCAGGTTCATTCTCACAACTGGATTGTAAAATCCAGAATATTGATGCAAGAGTGCAGTACCTAAATTATTTGTCTTATCCCTGTGATATAGAAAGTAATATGATGTCAATTTGAGGTACAGACCCCCACACAGTGAATTTTCTAAAGTTAAAATTCAGCCCCACTCTGAAATTGTATGATCTGCACTTCTGCTGAGGGTAGTTAATGCAGCAGTGTTAGGTTTCCCAGGGTACATGCACAACTTCTGTCCTCTGCTGTTGCAGGCATTGAAATCCCTGTGATGGCAAGTGTTTAGTAGATGTATCCACAGATACCATCGTCTGCGTACGGCATTTGTGAAAGCTCTTGTCTGTGGTTCAACAGCGGTGGAATAGCTCAAAATTCAACATGTTTGTTTTTGTTTCCTTCCAGGAGCTATGTTTACAACAGGTCTCCCTCCCTTTTTTAGTGACAAAACATGTATTAAACTGTAGGCTCTTTCTCTTTCTGATTGTTCTGATATTTTTTTATGGTGGGACCTGTCACAATAAACAATTGTATAGATAAATTGTCTATTTTGTATTGATAAATTAATATAACTAGAATCTCAGGGAACATCCAAGATGAGAAAAATAGAAAGTATAGCATCACATTTTATTTTACGTAACCCTGAAACCCTGTGTCCTCTTGACATATTCTCTCCCTCTGCTGCTTTGCATGAAACCTCTAGCAAAGGGTAGAAAGGTAACAAGGTGTCCTGAGACAGTATTCATTCTCAGATGTAAGTGTCACTCTGGCTATTAGCCACCCTGCTATTCTGGTTTGGCAGCAGAGGTTAGAAATTGAATTGTAAAACACTTGTGATTCCAAATAACTGCCAGAGAAGGAAGAGAAACACATTCACTCCCCTGCATCAGTTCCACCTCAGTTTCTTGTAGCCGCTGATGGGGACATGATGGGTTTCCATTTCTGGCAAGAGAATACCTAAACTTTTAATGAAAGCAGGCATCATGCCACACATCTTCTAGAAACACAGAAAATCATCTTAAGTAGGGGCAGTGATGAGCTGGACACTTCACTCCCTGTCAAACAAGTGACTGGAAACTATATCCTGATAGAGCCTACACGGAGTAATTAGTAGGATTTACCAGCACTTGTCCAGCATGTACCAGAATATTGAGTAGCCCCAGGCTTGTATTTAACTGGCTGATTTTTGCCTGATGCAATAGCAGAATTTCAGCACGATAGCGACAAAAAGCGCATAGTTCCTTCATTATATTTCCTTGCATTTTGCTGAATTGCTGTTCCTAGTTTGTATTTTATGGACAGCATGAATTTGCCAAAGTGGAGTTCTTGTACAGCAAAGAAAATGCTGAAAACTTTAAGCCATGTATTCTTTGTGTTCTTGTTTCTAAATTCTGTCTCTCTGCTTTCCTGAATGGCAAGAGAAATTAATTAAAAAATAAATAAATAATGAAAGTAATTGTCCTCTGTCATTGAAAAAACTTATAACCATATAAAGAAAAAATAACAAATTTTGCAAGACAAGTTCTGATAGACATAAAAAGAACTGGGCAAGATCAATGGAAGTAAATGCTATTAGTGCAATCAATGACGTTGCATTTCTTCATGACTATTGGTTAAGAAGGATACCCTCTCCCCATAAAATATATTTCAGAATAATTTATCTCAGAAACAAAACCAGCATATGAGCAAAAATTTCTAGTTCTCCTGAAAGAAGTGTGACAACTTCCCGGTATAATTAGGGAAATGTGGGTACTCTATAGGGAATACTATAGTTATTTTCATGACAGTAAACTTCATTTTAGGATGTCAACAATACAAAAATAATACTAAAAGCATTACAGCCACTTGACACAGAGTACAGAACTGGTAGAAAGAAAATGTTAAATAACTTGGTCTTTGCAAGCTCTCCTGCAGATCTGATAGTGTCAGTTTCTGCAGAATTATCTTTACACTGAATTAGGTGTGAATGTGTTGTGTGGGCTGCATAATCCCATTCAAATACTTGGTCTTGATTATACTCGTGTATACTTGATTATATATACTTGATTGTGTGGACTTGATTATACTTCCTCCCTTCAAACAGATCAACACTATCACCCAACTTGGTGTTGCCTGCAAATTTAGTTAGGATGCACTCAATCCCTCATACAGATTGTTGATAAAAATATTAAATAAAACTCTCTCCAATACTGAGCCCTGGAGAACACCACTGCAGACCAGCTGCTAACAGGATTTATCTCCATTCACAACTTTTATGGCCCTGCCATCCAGACAGATTTTTTCCCAGTGCGTCCATCCAAGCCATGAGCAGCCAGGAGAATGCTGTGGGAAACAGCTTCAAATGCTTTTCTAAAGTTCGGGTGAACAACATCCACAGCTTTTCCCTTGTTTGCTAAGCAGGAGGAGATCAGGTTAGTCAAGCAGGACCTGCCTTTCATAAAACCATGTTGACTGGATCTGATAATCTGGTTCTTCTGTACATGCTATGCAGTCAAAATTATCTGCTCCGTGACCTTTCCTGGCACCCAAGGCAGACTGGCAGGCCTGGAATTCCCTAGGTCCTCCTTCCTGCTCTTATTGTAGTTGGACATCACATTCATGAACCTCCAATCAGCTGGGACATTACAGTTAGCCACGAATACTGGTAAATTATTGAAAGTTGGTTGGCAAGCACTTCCACCAGCTCCTTCAGTATGCTTGTGTGGATGGGTACCTTGAGAAGAATTAGTCTTACTAATAAAAATTGAGGCAAAAAGGCACTAAGTACTTCAGCCCTTTCCTCATCTTTTGTCACTATTTTTCTCCCTACAGTCAATAAAGGATGGAGATTCTCCTTAGTCTTCTTTTTCTTCTTTATGTACTTATCAAAATTTTTTTATTTGTCTTTTACTGTATCATAATGAGGTCTTTCAAATTTAGGCTGCTGCTAGAAGCTATATCTATATCTATATCTAGATAAATTATATATAATCTAAACTCAGAAATGACAGGATGCCTGGATAAAACTTTATGGATGAAAATTATAGTAGATCATTTATTTGCACAGATAAAGGAACCTACAATACTCTAGTTGTGATCAACTGTCATTCTAAACACTTTAATTTTCCTTTAATGATCAGGTAAAAAGTCCAGATAGAAAATAATGAAGGCAGTGGTAATATGGAGTGGACTATTTAAAAGAGGCAGCCAGGATGTCTGCCTTCCTACTTTATCACTAATTCTGCAGGAGGTTTTACATTATGGTATCCCAGGCTTCAAATTAAATGTCAAATTCAATTTGCCACTGAAAATATGAAGTGTGTTACTGCTCTTAGAGGGGTAACCTGACAAGATAGTTTCATAATTGGTGTCTGCCCTAATACTGAGTTAAAATACAGGAAGAGATATAATTTGACTGCAGTCATATCTTACTCTTTAAAAATAAACAATCCATCTCCAGATAGACTTAAAACACACTTGGTTGAAATTTGAGCCCTTAGTAAAGTTCACTGGCTTTATTTAAAATCTTTGGGAAAATAATGTTAAATACAGTATGATAACAGATACAAACCTCCCTGATGGGATCATGCCACCAGTTATGTCTTTATGTCTCTGACATTTAGCTCATAATAAAATGAGATTTGTGAAAGAAAATGAAGAGGTGCTTATTCCATTTAGAGTACTTTATTTTTTTCTCTTCTTTATTCAGACAAGCTTGTGTTTTAATAATGAGATTTCTAATTCACTTTAATATCCTACCATTATATCTTAGTGAACTATCTGCCAGATAAGTAATAATAATGAGGTATGTTTAAATATAAAAATGTATCCTTAAATATCTAGATGCTTTTAGTGCTGGTTGTAATTAGAAATTTAAGAAACATGTGCAAATAAATATGCTCATTAAAAAAAAAAAAAAAAGATACATCACTGTAGCACCAGTCAATTTGTTGCATCATTAATATTCTTCAGTATGGCAGTTTAAAATATATTGCAGTGTTTCAAGTGGAAAATAGCTAAGAAAAAAATTATTAACATTTAAACCACCATAACTGTTTCAGAACAACAGCTAAGTGCTTCAAGTCTCATTTGCAAACTAATTTTATTTTCAAAGATACATTTTAAAATTTCATCTTTATATGGAATATAAAGAATATATATATCCATAGCTCTAACAGCTAAGTTTCAAAGATTATTAATTTTTACTGTTAATTAAATAAGTTGTTTCTTTCTGAGATCTTATTGCACTAACTAGGTTTGCATTTTTAATACTAGAAACAATTATTAAAAATAAGGGGATCATCTAGCCCAACCATCTAAATAAAACAAATAATATTTTATTAATTTTTTTTGTTATTCATTTGAATAGTTTGAGATTGAATTATATATATATTTCTAAAATACACTCAGTGTTAAGATTTGTTTCAAGTGTCTAAAATGACTTGTACCTTTTAAGCTTAAGAAACTTTTATCCTATCTTGAAGATGTAACCCTTTTGACCTGTTTCATTTTTGTAGAGAATCATCTCATGTGAATACATATGCAGTAACAACTTATGAATATGTATAAAAAAAAAAGCTTATGCAAAATCCTTGTAAAATGGAGATGTACACTTGTCAAAGGGATCTGTATCTATAGATCACCTCAACTTGTAGAACACTTGCTTTCTTCTTTCTCAAATAATGACAAAATATGACAGAAAGTCCCCACGTCTTTAAAGCAGAATAATATTTTCCTTAGATGGATCATTTTGTCTATTTTTTAAGTTATTTCTTTAATTACACATCTTATGTTGAAATAAAGTAAAATAAAATATTTCAACAAATTTTGACTTCATATGTCAAAACCACAGAATCACAGAATCATTTAGGTTGGAAGAGGCCTCCAAGATCACCTAGTCCAACCTCTGACCTAACACTAACAAGTTCTCCACTAAACCATATCACTAAGCTCTATGTCTAAACGTCTTTTAAATTCCTCCAGGGATGGTGACTCAACAAATCATTCTTATTAACCAAACTTGAGGACTGAGCTCATGTGAAATTCACCACAGTGGCTAACACAGATACTGACTTGGACCTCACCAAAAGTAGAGACAAGTTTTCTATATAATACTGTGTTTTTTCCAATTTGGGGATTGACAAGGAGAGAGACATATACACACTAACTGATCAATCACACATAATCTTTTCATATGCAAACTGCTCTTTGTATCTCCCATCCTCTCCATGCATGAAACAGACTTCCACTCACTGTATGTAACCTACATCTTTTCGTATCAGTGTCCTGACAGACTGGCAGTATCATGTTAGGCCCATATACAGAAGGTAAGTAGGGTATTAAAGGATCTCACTTTTTTCTTTACACACATTTGGGAGTCTGCCCAGCAGGTACCTGATTGATAAAGTGAATAGGATTTCACTTCTTAGGCACAGAAAATGTATTAATCATTTTCACACACAGTATTGAACACTCTGGTACACAATACACCCTGTTTTGCCAGAGATAACTTCTGTGGAAGTAAGGATAAAAATGAACTGGATTTACAGGCCCACAGAGGGATTTTGACCACTACTCCAGGGCAAAAATCTGAAAGTTTTTATATCCTTGTAGAGAACTGAGTGGTGACGTTGTTTTGCATTATTAAAATGCAGAATATCATTAGTCTGGCAGTCATATTAAGTAGAAGGCTTAAGCTGTGCTTATTTATACAGGTTGATATAATACCAGATGCAAGTGGCAGTCAAGGATATTTATTTAACTGCAGTCATCTTCACTCTTGGCGCTAGTTGGCTGCTGCAGAACAGAGGCCAAGATGAGCTACTCCTCTTACGCATAAGAGGTAGATCTGCCGAGTACAGCTGAGAAACAAAACAACAGCAGTGTCATGCTGGTCCCATCCTTGTCACTAATCCCCCCTCTTGGCAGAGAAAAGACAATTTCCAGATGTGATTACTCTGGCACATGTTATGATCTCCCAATGGAATTGAAAAGTAAACAAGTAGGTCTGAAAAGAGTAGCATAAGATTATTTTATTTTATTTTATTTTATTTTATTTTATTTTATTTTATTTTATTTTATTTTTATTTTTTCCTGAAATTTTAGGTAGTAAAGAAATCAAGTCCATCACAAATAATGCAGGGTGAGGTCAGGTCATGGACACAATTTTATCTGTTCATCCTCAGACTCCTCTGAGTTCATATGTGGGATTTAATAAAATCGTTTAAATATATTTCCTGAATAATTAAAATAAAATACTGAAGAATATCCGTTATAAAGGAAGGCTAATTCATTGCAAGACCACAGGGATAGTAGTGAAATGACCAGTTCAATTTCTTAGGTTTTGTGGAAACTTTCATCCTGGCTTGAACTAACAAGAGAAGACTGACATCAATCAGTTTTAGCTGTCTGAAAGTTAACTGAAGAATTTTAAGTAGCTGACTACACTTCTGCATCAATCAGGTTAAAATCACAGTTAGCACAAAATTAAATTGTTCATTGCACTCCAAAATAGCTTCTGAAAATGGTTTGAACGCATTTTCCTTTAGCTCACCTATTTCCCTTTACTGACTAAGAAGAGAGCTTGTATAACTAAATTCTGAAGTGTCGAATTACTTATAGTTTTCATCTTTACTCTTACATTCCTAGTACTTAGATGTTATTAATACTGGTGCAACTGAAAACAAATATTAATGAGAGCGTCATAAATTCTCATGGGACTTTAAGAAACAACCATTAATAAAATTTCTACAGATAACCAGAGAACTTAACAGTGCTAGTTGTAAACGAATCTATGTTACTCCTACTACAGCTTCTGATAAACTAAAAAATCACTCTGATTAAGTCAATTTGTGTTGCAGTGCTCATTCGCATACCCAAGCAAAAGCAGCAGCAAGGCTTTTTATATTGCTCTATCTGCAGCTGCTGCTTGTTCTCTGACATGTGAGCTGAAATTTAGAAAATGTCATTCTGTTTGAGAAATGGGTCAAAAAATCCCAAATAATTCCACTGCTGTCCTTCTCAGAAGGCCTCATCTAAGAGGTATTTATTCACCCTAGAATATGTACATGACACACTG
Organism: Cygnus atratus; assembly: GCF_013377495.2. Classification (NCBI taxonomy): domain Eukaryota; kingdom Metazoa; phylum Chordata; class Aves; order Anseriformes; family Anatidae; genus Cygnus; species Cygnus atratus. Next base: position 195,561,345 of record NC_066362.1, on the reverse strand, counting down.
TGAGCAGCACAGTGCTGTAAGGTTGTACTCATCCAGTACGTAAAGGTTTATCCTGAGCCACTCCGCTTGCCTGAGCTGTACCCAAATCTTTTCATGCTATATTCAAGTGAATGCAATCAAATAGCAGTACCTCACTAGTGTTAGCTTAGAGAAGCTGTGAACTATTTCTGCAATCGTCATTTCCCCCTGAGCACACTGATGCTATTTTATGTCTAATTTACAATAAGAATCCCAAAGAAGATCTAGCTCCTCTGACAGCTAACATTGGATGATCCCTGCAATAATTCAACATTAAACAAGCTTTCCTGGTCAATGTTTTTGTTCATCTCCACCATGCTTATTAATGATTTATTTCATAAAAAAAGTAATATTAGACACGATAAAAATGCAGTCATTTGGCAGAAATGTTAACATTTCCTTTTGTCAACAGCTTGATATATATGTGTTGGAGAGGGAGACACTCTGTATTTCATATTCAAAAAACTAATTTTAAAATATGTACGTGCAAATATATTCAAATACTATAAAGTAATAAAAGTTTAATATGATATTAATTTTTATTTTGTGGGTACTGTGCAGAGTTTTTAAAACAGATTTCCTTCATCTGAATAATTCACAACTTCTTGGACTAAGAGACATTTTGAGATTTTTATTCAGCTCTTGCAATCAAATATTGTTTTGTTTTTTCAGCACAGTAGTCCAGATGTTCATTGACTACTACAGAAGTTGTGATTGATTCACATTTCAAAAATAACCAATTTTCTTCTTTTGCACAGTAGCATTCTATGTTTATTCCTAGAATTTGATTGGTTTCTTTAAAAGCTATATTAGCATCATGAGTAAAAAACCCTATAAAATATTAATTTAGATAGTGAAAGTCCTAGTTGCTTGCCAAGAGGAACCTGACAAGAAAAGGTTCTGCTTCAGAATAAACTTTTAATATTGTTAGCAGTAAATTAAGTGTTCATAAAAGAACGCAGAAATTGTTTTATGAAACTATGAAAACTTGTGGTTTATTAAATTTCCTTTACAATAGGTTAAACTATTATTAAACCTTGAAAATAGATGATCTTCCCTAGTGGTTATAATCAATCCTGAAAGATGCCTTGCTGTTTACATTAGCTTAACATCATTCCACTTCCATTTGTCGTATACAAATATCCATTGACATTTCATTGTAAATGCGTTTATGGTATGACTTTTTATCAAATATTAACTTAATATAATTTTATTACATTTAAACAATTTTATAAACACCATTGTCAAAAAGTCTCTGGACTGAACAAATTAATTTTTTATTGAAAGCAAGTGGGAACATGAACTCAATAGAGGTTATTTACATTCTGTGTAACCAATGTCTGTCATAATCATGGCCTAGTAGTTAACTTTATATGTAAATATACCATCAGGGAACTCTTAGCAGGCAAATTTTTTGTAAAAATTTCCAGCAAAACTATCTCCACTGTTCATGATGAGCCTTGTAACATCTGAGCCCTTGGTTTTCTAAAGCCTTCAATTCTCCATGGACTGTGTGTTACCAGGCCTGACATGCATGGGAGCAAGGAAGACTGGCTGAACTGCTGACTGTGCCAATTCAATTCAATTCACGTCTTCTAAGTCCCTATTGAAGTAAAGGTTGTTCAGGGAGGGACAGAGGCTTCAGTGTTGATTACAAGGCTTTATTTCAGTGATTTGAAAGGTGGATTTTCAGTTAGATCTCAGACTTTTTCCAAGAGTATAATGAGCCTTTTATAGAAAGCCTAGTCAGTGATACTGACATTTATTGCAAGTTTTGCCACCTTGAGGAATCATATTAGCAGTCTAGTTGTATTTTAGGGAATCCTCCAAATGTGTAGAAAAATATTGCCTAAAATTACAACTTAAATCATCCAAGAATATCTGTTCTTTCCAGGATATGTTATTGTTTCTTTCCAGTTCAAAGGTGGGTGGCAATAGCTTAATTTCTTATTCTGTTCAGTTTCTTCTCTTCTAAGTTCATGTAAAACATAAGAACTGCTTATCGCTGGATATTTCTTCCTTATCTGTGAATATGTTTCTTTTTTTATAAAGGAAAGGGAAAGTTAAATAATTTGAAGTGTCAGTGACGAGTTTTCTTCTAATATATATTAGTACAGGAACAATAACTATTACATAGCAAACCTTTCTTTTCTTTTTTCTTTTTTTTTTTTTTTTTCAATGTCATATCTTTTCCTCTGAGCAGTGTAGTCACTGTAGAGAAAGACTTCCTTTGCAAGAGGGTGTGGATTCAAGTAATTATCTCTTTCATGTTGGTACAGATAAACTGATAAATATGCATATTATGGAAAAGGAAAATGAGGTAGCGATAATAGAAGAAAGGACTTTAATATCAATATCACGGTATCTATGCTAAAAGCTTCACTTTTTAACTATTTTAATTTAAAAAGGGACAAATCATCATAGTTCCATATACATTTACTCTAACTGCCAGAAAACAAATATTAATGATAGTAGGTGCTATTAGTAGTAAAAGACTATGATTTTACTAAATCTAGTTCAGGCTTCTTGCACATTAGTGTTGACATCATTGCATTAGTACTTATGTTCATTTTGGACTCAGAACCATGAAACAATATCCACCCTTTCACTACTAGCCAAAATAATTCATTAAAATATACTGAATGTTCTAATAAATTGTCTACATTCAGCACACAGAATTAAGACAAATTGCAAAGTAATTTGACTGAAATTCTGGGGAAAATAAAGAACTATGGATAGTGTCGTGGAAATTAAAAATCACATCTGCTAATTCTTTGTGTATAACAAGAACTTAAATTTGTTAGACAAATTACTTGCTGCACATTATATGCATCAACTTTATTTTAGATCACTGATTTTTACAACTTGCCACCAGGGAAAATTCATATATCTGCATATTTCATGAAGAACAGGACAATAAGAAAGCTCAATAAATGCTACACATTCCATCCTTATTTAAAAAAAAAAAATTGTAGCAAATTGCTATGTTGCAAAAGAAAATTATAGAAATTAATAGGTTCTGGACAACTTCATTTTCTTTCATTGCACTTAATTACTAATGAACCCAACAAACTGTTCCAAACAGTTGGATTTTTGTGAGTTCTAAATTTATATTTGTGGAAAAAAAAAAAAAAAAGATACTGTTCAGTTGAAATATTTTAAAATCCTTTTTAGTGGCATCTTTAGCTGTATTATTTTCCAGTACTAAGTGACGGTATATTTTGCTCTGTTTTGTTAGGGTTAAAAAGCAAAAGCCTGTTTTAAAAGATTTATCACCTAGGGCTGGAGATAGCCAGGATTGGGAAAAAATAAAAATAAATCCAGAAAATTAATGAGATTTCAAAACTTTTTGTCTATATGTCCTCAAGTGACCTAAAGAATGAGCTAGTTAAAAAAACAACCACTTCCTTCCAAAACTTAAGGGAATATTCTTTAACTACTTATAAAGCAATGACACTTTCTTTTTAATTTTTATTTTTTTCTAGAAAGCAGATACTCTTCATAACATGTTTAGTGCAGCTTTGGTCTTTTTGTTTGGTCCTTTGAGTAAAAGGGTTCTTCAATCACCCAGGATTATCTAAAAGCCTAGTCATCCAAAAATCAGATGACAGCCATTGACAGTAGAGAAGCCTGGACTATAACCATTCCTAAATTCTCCATTAGAGATTAGAATATATGCCAGCATTTCTTATATTCATGCACCTTATCATATTAGTATTTTCATGCACCTTATCATATTATTTCATAGAATCATAGAATTATTAGGGTTGGAAAAGACCTCCAAGAATCTGGTCCAACCATCCCCCTACCACTAATATCACCCACTAAATCATGTCCCTAAGATCCAGGTCCAAACTTTCCTTAAACACCCCCAGGGACAGTGACTCCACCACTTCCCTGGGCAACCCATTCCAATGCCTGCTACTGCTTTCGGAGAAGAAATGTCTCCTAATTTCCAACCTAAACTTCCCCTGGCATAATGTGAGACCATTCCCTCTAGTCCTATCACTGTTTCTCTGCGAGAACAGGCTGACCTCGAGCTCCCCACCATTTCCTTTCAGATAGTTGTAGAGAGCAATAAGGTCTCCCTTGAGCCTTCTCTTCTCCAGACTAAACAACCTCAGTTCCCTCAGCCACTCCTCATAGGACTTGTGTTCCAGGCCCTTCACCAGCTTTGTAGCCCTTCTCTAGACATGCTCCAGGGCCTCCACGTCCTTCTTCTAGTGAGAGGCCCAAAACTGAACACAGTGTTTGAGGTGCGGCCTCGCCAGAGCAGAGTACAAGGGGGTGATCACCTCCCTGGTCCTGCTAGCTACACTATGCCTGATACAAGCCAGGATGCTATTGGCCTTCTTGGCTAAACACATTTGTGATTAGCCCACAAGCAGAGCGGTGGCCCCATAGGCAGTATCAAAGTCTTTGTCAGACTCTGTGAACTGTGTTACTCAACTCTTTGATGTACAATATCCCTACCATATTGCTCTGCACTCCTTTCGTCTGTACGGCCAGTTAAATATTTATCCCAGAGGGCCGAGATATATAAAAGATAAAGATTTAATATTTTTTCTTTATGATACTAAGCAAGATTTCTAGGTTGATAGATTTTAAAAAGCTACAAAATGGCATATTTTCTCTTTGCTTGTTTTGGTGACAATTCTACTGAGATAAACCAACATATTTATACAACAAATATCTTAATAGGATTGTCAGTGTCTGACATTCATAACTTAGTTCACAGCATCTCCCTGTCATTACACTTTGCTTCAACATATTAATATCCCTGTGGAAGAGGACTGAAGTTTGTTCTACATTGATTGGGTCAGGTTATGTAGGTCACAGTTAAGAGATGTCACATAAAAGTTGTTATAGCTGTTTTCCTTCGCTCCTTATTTGGTGCAAGTTGTCATTACTCTGTTGTCTTTAATAAAACTTTCATTAAAAATATATATCTTTTTTTTTTTTTTTTTTTTTTTTTTTTTTTTCCTGGAGCTTAAACTCATTGTTTCAAGAATGCAATGAGAAATTTATATAAATTCATTTTTCATTGTGATGTTCCCATTGCTCAGCTCGAACTATTCCTTATGCTGTTTCTGCTCTGTCAGTTATAACATTTAATATAATTTTTTTAAAAGTCTGATCAAATAGGCACAGTAATACCTTATGATAATAACAATCTCACTCTTTAATGCTGGAAACTTTGTTTTATTTTTCCCTGTTTACGCAACAGAGAAATCACCAAGTCAACTTGGTAATTTCTGTGTTGCACCACTATAAAAACAGCTGAAGTAAAGATAAGTAAACATAAGTGAAGACAAGTAAAAGAGAAAGAAGAGTGATAAAGCTGGGGGTGGGTGGAGGGGTAGTTGAGCTCTACCCTCTTTAACAGATATGACCATAAGGGAAAAATTAAATATTAATGAAAATACCTATTTCCCAAAGGCCTAGCCAGCAAAGAATGCTGAAAGAGATAATTTACTAAGCAAAGGAACAGAGTGACTGAAAAATAGATTATCACTGAAATGAAAAACAAAGGCAGCTGATATTAATAATTAATTGAGGAGGTTTCCTGTGGAGGTTTAGATGAGCTACAGGCACTATGAGTAAAGTCACTTGACTAGCAGACTGTTATGTTCCCTTTCAGAGAAACTCTTATTAATGTGTACATCCTGTTTGCCTGGTCTGAGTTACCTGGAAGGAAGTAAAATCCTAATTGGGAATTTTTATCTGTGTTGAAAGCTGTACCTGCTGTGCTGTATAAATGAAAGCTGACAGGTTACATGTTTAGATTGTTGCAGGAATAACTACTGGCACCTAAATAGAAGATGTCATCTTGTTCTCACACTGTGTTTCTCTATACATGTATGCATACACGCTTGTCTTTATATACAGAGGAAGGACTGCAAAAGTATGTTACAACTGGAGATGCTCAGAGAGCAGCTGAATTGATACAATACAGCACGAATCACTTCTTAAACTATGAAATTATTTTTTTTTCTTTTTTTTTTTCCCCCAACAAATGTGTTGAGATTTGCCTCTGTTTATTTAACAGGAGCTGTGGCATGTAACTAAACTGATTGTAATCTGAAGGCATCTTATTGTCCCCAAAATTGGTTTAATAGGGGAAAAAAGCCAAACTTTTCTTTGTTACCTAGTGCATTGTTCTGCTCTTGAGGATTGCTCTTACAGTTGCGGATCATAGGCAGCAGGGGCTGAAGGTTCCTTGAGCTCCAAGAAGAGGATCTCAAAGATTTCCTAAATATATACAACTAATTAAGTGTAGGAAATGAACTTATGTTTGCAACAATGTTTTTCAAGTCAAAGACCAATAATACACTCATGTCCACACAAAACCATCTTAAACTCCAATTTTGGATGGAGTTTCTGTTGCAGTTATTGATATTATCAAAGTGATAACTAAGAACACAGTGATCAAAGATGCAAAGTGCAAAGGTGTATGTGCTAAGCATAGGACAGATAGGAAACAAAAATGTGAGGAGTGGTGGAGAGAGATAAGTATGAATAATCTGTTCTGTGTAAAAGGTGTTTGTTTCAACTATATTGGTAGATTCTTTGTATATTGAGTAAACAGGAAGAAACTGGAACCTATTTCAACACAATTTGCAAGTGGTAAAAATGCATGAATTTTCTTAGAGAAAATTATTTTTTAGTGTTGAGCTTTCTAAAATGCTGTATACCAAATACCAACATATTGCTTTCAGGAAAAGAAGGACACATGCCAAGCTATATACTTCAAATATGTTTGCTGTGAAAGATATGTGTTCTAAGCTTGGTGTTTTGGAGATTCAAATCTTCAATATACAGCTTTGGAGTGATAACCATGCATAATATCCAAAGCACTGCCACAGAAATTTCAGCTATTAACACAGGTAACTACTGGAACAAGATCCCTCTGAGTATCTGTCAGACGACCTGTCCTTTTACATAAAGAGTTCTTCTGAATTAGACTTTTAATTGCATTAAGACCAGCTTTGTCTTTTGAATTGCCTACCATATTATTGCAAGATATTTTTAATTTTCTTAACAAAGATTTGCCTTTGTCTCACTAGGCTAAGCTTTAATGAAGAAACATCAACACTGCTAACAGTTGTACAAAGAGGGACCGAAGACCTTCGTGACCAATGATGTGGTTGTCATGGAAACTGTTTCTGTTTCTGTCACTCACCGGGAGTCTTTCAGGTAAATCAAGACAAAACCAAGAAAAATCTGCTTACTATTTGAAGATTTTTAACTGCAAACAGACATAGGAAGATGTAAAAGTGTGCCAGAGATGATGATATCATTACTAAAACTATTTGCCTAAGTGGTGAAATTGTAAAAAAAATATATTAACAGATTTAAAAATGCTATCCATCTGACTTTAATTCATAGGTAAACCTGAATAACATTAAAATAGACAAAAGCTAAGTATCTTACTCGAAAAGGAAATGCTAACTTTATTATTAAAAATAAATTAATTAAATAAATAAGATTAATTAACACTGTTTTTCTAAAGACAAACAGGTGCAGAAAGCTTCACATTGGGATTTGTGAATTCTTAACCATGTTCAGGTTTTAGAAATTAATTATTAGGTTGTTTTGTTAATTCTGTGGATGTTTTATTGATCATTCTGATTTTTGTCTGTGTAATAAGTGTATTTCTTTTTCTCATGGCATTAACTTGGTTGGCTTTATCTTTGCTAGTAATAAAATGAGTTAATAGATAATCATTTAGACTTCTCATATGGGAATTTTTGCAATTTGATAGCATATTGTCTCCAATTGATCTTTTTTTACCATATAATTTTCATAATGATGGCCCTTCTTCTCCCTGTCAATTAAGTTATTCTTTTCTCAAATTCTCCCCAAATTTATCATTTTGTATCATCACAAGATCAAATCTTGCTTGACGATAGTCAATGAAATGAAATATTTGAGTTTGTTATAATACTGTGATATTGGAGACACAAATTTACAAAAGTAAAGTGCCTATAGATATTCCTTGAATGTATGTCTGTTGGAAGCATATATAAAATGGTTGAATCTAATCTGTTTTTCCTAATGTAGTTTCATTATATTGTGTTACCTAAACCATTTTTCATTATCACTTTTGAACAGGGAGTGTTCTTCTCTTTTGTCCTGCATTGTCAGGCATGTTTGGCAATATTTGTATTTTGGTGATTCTATAAGAAGAGTGTTACAACCAACCACATTAAAATGTAATTTTAATTTTCTGAAGTTGAAAATTGTATTTTTATTGATACAATTTCCAAAATTGTTTATGCAAAATTCAGAAACATTTCAGAAATTCAAATCTAGAATTTCTGCTTATGAGTTATGTCTTTAACTTTGAAAACTTTGAGTGAAGTCAACATCTGGCAGCAGGTATTAGAGTGATATTAATGTACCTGAGTATGCATTTTTTTTTCACAGAACAGAAATCTTCTTACACTCAAATGCAATCAAAGAATATCTAGAAGTAGTAGAGTTTGCTCCAAACAGAATTATCTAAATCTATACAACACTATAACATTTTGAAAAATTTATACGACACATTTCATATGATGGCACTTCCACATACTCAAATTGCAAATGCGTGAACAAGTTTCAGCTGTTTATGTCAACCACTGCTTAGGGACGTATATTAAACCAACAGTTTGCAGAGGTTTTACAGCATTAGCAATGACCTTTTCTAATATAGCATTAAAATATGTAATTACTTTGGAACTTAAACTGAAAGTCAGTATTTACAGATGTATTTTATTCAAATAACATTAATGTCCTGAAATGTCTTTCCAGTCATTCAGCACAATGTTTAAAATTAAATGACTATTGCTCTCATCTGTTAATTTGCTACTTATACCTGAGTTATATATTGTATTCTTCTTTTTACTTTTTTTTTTTTGTGATTCTTTAGGATTCCTAAAGGTTTATTCCATATTACTGGAGTAAATTTAGACTCCTGTAAGAAATCATTTTAAACTACAGTACCTGTTTTTACATGTTGCTGTTTGTAAAATATATGTAGTAGCACATATATTTCTCTCATACACAACAATAATTTTTAAATAATTTTATTTGTAATAATCACTCATTAGAACATTTAATGCTATAAGAGCTGAAAGATAAATAAATTGGATTCAAAGGTATTTTAATTAACTTGTCATTGTACCTGGTAATTTACTGTTTCTGTACTTTTCACATTTGATTACATCATTCTGCATAGCTGCTTTTGTATTGCAGCACTCACTAGAACATGTTTACAACAGTAAATAGTTCCTACTGTTGATGCAGCCTAGTAAGTTAGATGCCTGAATGCGCTGTTCTTAAAGAGCAATAGATATTGATGCTGCTTCAGTAAGATAAAATTCATTCAATTCCTGTTGTTTTGGGCTATGTTAAAATTCAGTACTTACCCATTAAATCATCAGATCATGGGATCATTCTTATCGGCAGACAGTGTTTGGAAGAGAGTACTACATTGTTGTATTGATTTTGCAGTGTTGAGGGAAATCATCCAAGAAAAGAAAGATGACCTCTTTGGTTTGTGTTGACTCTTATTTTTATATTATTTTTATTTTAACGCTGACCCAGGTATTTTGGGCTTTCCTTATGCATGAATGTTTGCAAGTGTGCTTAAGCTGTGTCAAAATGAATTGTGGGTGGAGAAAAAAGTATATTTTCTGACTACCAGACTGAGGACCAAATTATGTCTCATTCAAATTTGATTATTTTAGTGTAAATAACAGTACAGCTCATGGTTATACACTTACATTCTGAGAATTTTTACATTTATGAAGTGTCAATAATTAACACATGCAAAAAACCTCTCAAAATTGATAATATGTGGCTTCTTTTCTTATGGCAGATAATGCATTTCAAGCCAAATTGGAGCTGAAGAGGAATTGAGATGTTATTTTAGGCCTAGGGCCTGCTTCATTTCTGAACAGACAGCTGGGATAAAATATGCTTTTCTCTTTTCCTCCTTATGAGGTTTTCCTGTAGGGAAAGACCTCCAGCTGTAACAGAATAGGTTACCAAAGAGAGACTGTTAATCTGAAATTCAGAGGGGCCTTTTGTAACTGATTCACTTAGAGTAATACTTGAAGTGAGTTCAGAGGTGGCCAGCTTAAATTTAAAAACAAGATAGACAGAATTTAACTTGTTGGTAATAGTAAGCTTTCTTGAGTTATTGCTGAGTTACTGAATTATCTATATATAATTATAAATTTTATGTATATGTTCAGGACATTTAAACTGGAATAACAACAGCTAACAGCTGTCTATTGACTTTTCAGGGGCACAGAATGCCACAGTGTGGCATTGACAGTTTTTTCTTCCCGACAATGTGTTTGCCTGTGTCTTCCTGCTGTGTAGTCATGACACTATGATTCAGACTGCACTGTCCTATCTATGACAGGACTGGGATTATGTTCTCAGGGTTTTACTGGCCTCATTCCTTAGGATCATTTTGCAATCTGCTTTTATGTGTATAGTAAATGTTATTTATTTTATTTTATTTTATTTTGTTTTGTTTTTATTTTGTTTTATTTATTTATTTATTTTGACTAGAGATGTCAAGGTTTTCTTGTACTGATTTCTCAGAGAACCTGGAACTGAATATTGCTGAAAGGCATTGTTTTAAAGCAGCCCACCCTGAATTTGCAATGTGAAAAAAGGGTATGTCTCTCTGTGTTTCAGGAAGAGGATAAATATTTTTATAACAGAATAAGATCACTTCAGATTATCAACTCACAGTTAGTAGAAAAAGTAAGACATTGGCTTTTATTTGCAGATGTAAGACACTTGACAAAGGCCAGCTTGAGAGTAGGGCTCCCTGTCATTCTTTTTAATAATTATTGCTGCCTGTGACAAGATACTTCAAATTTTAAATATATGCTAAAGAGTACATAATAGATCGAGTGGCATTTGTAGAGTTCTGATTCTGTTTTAATCTGACATATATTCCTTATGCCTTTTTATTCCCTTGCCCATTTATCTACTTCTACTGTGTTATCACCTGCTGCATGTTAATCAGGTCAAAGAGATACTCATTTTCTTTATAACTCATGACATCAATGAAATTATGGGTATAATGAAAGTAGCAAGGACTAGGAAGACAGAAGCAGTATCTCTGAGACTCAGGGGTCATTGCTCATAGAGCCAAGTGGGTTAACACTTGTCCTTAAACCTCATCTTTATGTACCGTTCATTTCTCTCCACATAAAACATTCTCGCTACCAGGCAAAAAACTCCCTGACTAGTAATTTTTTCTTTTTATCCCTCAGTATGGTGCTCAAAATTAAAAACAGCATGACTTTTTCTGAACAGTTGCTTGCTAGAATACAACATGAATGGACACTTACAAAAATGCTCTTAAGTAAGACAGCATATGTGGAACAAACACAAGTGTCCTGTCTATTTCTGACCTACAGCTGGCAGTAAGTTGAGGTGCTTCCAGTCTTTTATTATGACCATTTCTTGCCATCTGGCTACTTGGAGGCTTTCAGGAATTGTCTCTGTCATCTGCACTTATCAGCATCCAAAATGCATTGCAAACCTGCTCAATATGTGACCTTCAGAATTCCAACAGCCGCTGCCAGGATTAAAATTCATAGCCTAAGGTTCATGAACTCATTAACCAAACCATATAAAGTATGCATACTACTAATGAGTGCCAGGGCTATTTCTCATTTTTATTCCTCCCCCTTTTTGACAACATCCTTCTTTCATCAAAACAGACAGTATACAAAAGGTTGCTTTTCTGCCAAATGAATGACAAACACATGAATGACCAGTGTTTATTATTGATAAGCCTATGCAGTTACTGGTCTTCTTTCTCCCTCTCCCTTCCCCAGCCACAAACTGATGACAGTATAGCAAATAACATGCAGCTGTGTCACCTTTGATAGCTGAAAACAAAAGCCTGGAGACAGAGCTCTAGATAAGTACTAGAGTTTGGGGATGTTCAACTTCTCAGAGTTCCAAGTAAAATGGAAAAGTCAAAACACTTAACCCTTCTACTGCCCATCCAGAAATACCATCCTCATGGACAGTATGAAGCAAGAGAAGAAACGACTTGTTGCAGTGCTGGAATCTAATATACACTGCTACCCAATGTCTCATTTCTGGATTCAATGTTTGATTGAAATGGGGTGGGAAGCACTTATCTTCTCAATGTAACTCTGTATAATTCTTAATTAAAAAGAAGAATTAAAAGGTAAATAAATAAATAAATTACTCTTGCCAGAATCCTGTAGTGTGTTTAATGTTAAGCAATCAGGAGCATTAAAAGCTGAAAAAGTTGTGGTTGTGAAAAGAAACTCTTTGAGTATGCACATAAGGAAGTGCTTTTATGAGCAACCCTTCAGCTTGTTTGCATAGATTTGGGAGGGAGTTGAGGTGGTGTTTTTTGTTGTTGTTGTTTTTGTTTATTTGGTTTTGTTTTGTTTTGTTTTCAATTAAAAAAAAACACAACACAATATACTATTTCAGTTTTTATACCTACTTGGGGCTATGTCATGATAGGCAATCATATGCTAATATGGTGATATCGTAGAATATCCTGAGTTGGAAGGGACCCACAAAGATCATTGGGTCCAACTCCTGGCTCCACACAGAACCACACAAAAATCTGACCATGTGTCTGAGAGCGTTGTACAAACTCTTCTTGAACTCAGAAGGCTTGCTGCCATGATTTCTTTCCTGGGAAAAAGGAAGTGCCCAACCACCCTCTCAGTGAAGGACCTTTTCTTAACATCCAACCTGCCTTCCTCTGTTGCAACTCCATGCCATTCCCTCAGGTCCTGTCAATGCTCACCAGAGAGAAGAGATCAGTGCCTGCCCCTCCACTCCCTTTGTGAGGAAGCTGCAGGCTGCCATGAGGTTTCCTCTTAGTCTCCTCTTCTCCAGGCTGAACAAACCAAGGGATCTCAGCTACTCTTCATATGTTTTGCCTTCTAGATCTTTCACCATCTTTGTAGCCCTCCTTTGGACACTGTCTTTTTGTCCTTATATTGTAGTGCTCAAAACAATGCTCAAGGTGAGGCTGCACCAGTGCAGAGCAAAGTGGGACAATCACTTTCCTCACCCAGCTAGCAGTGCTGTGGCTGATGGACCCCAGGGTATGGTTGGCCCTTTTGGCTGCCAGGGCTCACTGTTGACTCATATTGAATTTACCAGAACCCACAGATCCCCTTCTTCCTGTCTGCTTTTCAGCCTCTCATTCCCCAGTCTGTACGTACATCCAGGGTTGCCCTTCCCAGGTACAGAATCCAACATTTGCTCTTGTTAAACTTCATGCAGTTGTTTAGTGTCCAGCCCTCTAATTTGTAAAAATCTCACTGCAAGGCCTCTCTACCCTTGACGGAGTCAGCAGCTCCTCCCAGTTCAGTGTCATCTGTAAACTTAGTTAGTATACCTTCAAGTTCTGAATCCAAGTCATTTATGAAAATATTAAAGAGAACTGGCCATAAAATGGAGCCCTGGGGAACCCCACTAGTGACTGGCTGCCAGCCTGATGTCACTCCATTTACCATAACCCTTTGAGCCCAACCCATCAGCCAGTTGTTTACCCATCATGTTATGTATTTATCTAGCTGTATGCAAGATTTTCCAGAAGGATACCGCAAGAAACAATATCAAAAGCTCTGCTGAAATCCACAAAGATGACATCACTGACTTCCCTTGGTCAACTAGTTGGGTAACCTTGTCATAAAATGAATTTAAGTCCATTAAACAAGACTTTCCCCTTGTGAAACAGCTTAACCATCTTGACTGTGACCAGTGACTACATTGTCTTTAGGTGCTTTTCAATAACTCCCAGAATAATCTTCTCCATAATTTTACCAGGCACTGAATTAAAAATTGACAGGCCTGTAATTATGTGGGTCTTCTTTTTTGCCCTTCTTGAAAATTGGAACAATGCTTGCCAGCTTTCGGTCAACTGGTACCTCTAGAATAATGGTACCTACAACTGGTACCTACAACTGGTACCTACAAGAGTAATTGGGAAAGGTCTCATGATGATATCTGCCAGCAATTTGAGTACTCTGGGATGAATCCCATCAGGCCCCATAGATTTACATGCATCCAGGTGGAGCAGCAAGTACCACACAAAGTTGAGGTTGGCTGTGAGTTCATTGTTACTGCAGTCACAGTCCTCCAACTCAGGAACCCCCAGAACTCATCATCGGTGTTGAAAACAGAGGTGAAGAAGGCATTTTCTTGTCTATCCTCACCTGTTTGTGAGGTGACCACCCTCATCAAGGACCAGACAAATGTTTACTCTGATCCCCCTTTTGCTGATAACATATTAATATATATATATATATATATATATATATATATATTGTCCTGATAGTACTAGCCAGTTTCAACTCTAATTGAGCCTTGGCTGTACAAATTTTCTCCCTACTGTGGCAAACAGCATCCCTGTAGTCCTCCCACGTCACCCAACCTCGCTTCCAGTGGCCATACACTTTGTTGTTTCACCTAAAATCTAGAAGAAGATCCCTCTTCAGCCAACCAACCGTCTGCCCCACCTGCTTGACTTCTGACATTTTGGAATTGACTATTCTTGTTCTCTTAAGAGGTAGTACTTAAAAATTGACCGTCACCGAGGGACCACAATGCCTGCAAAAGCTGTTTCCCAGGGGACCTTACTAAGCAATTTTCATGTCTGGCAAGTTGAGGTCACCCATAAGGACAAGGGCTACTGATCTAGAGGAATCTCTTATTTCCTTATAGACTAATTCATCGTTGTCATCATTCTGTCTGGGTGACCTATAGCAGACTCCTACAATGACATCTACTTTATTTGCTTGTCCCTTAATCCTTACCCAGAGGCGCTCAACTATGTCATTGCCAGCTGCAATCTCCATATAGCTCAGCCCCTCCATTACATACAGCACCACCACCCCACCTTGCCTGCTCTGCCTGTCCCTTCTGAAGAGCCTATTACCATCCATCATAACACACCAGTCACAATATGTGAAATATAGTGCTTGAACTTGCAGGGTACTAAATACTAGGGAACAGTAGATGCTTTACTTTTAGCATGGAAGTAATTGATGTGCTAGGTCTATTCAGAACTGAGTTCATGGTAAATGTGAAAAATATTTAGAATCAGAAAAAAAATATTATCATGTATACAAGAAATTGATTAATATTTCATCACATAATGGTAGCAATACATCCACTAATATCACCATCACACTAGAATTTAATTACCTACCTAACTATACTTTCTCAACTTATTCCAGTTAAGTTAGTTAAAAAGCTTCAACCTCCTAGCAAGCTCTTATCAATCATACAGACAACTGTGGAACAGGTACTTAGATTAGCACCAGTTTGGAACTGGGATGACAAATCTTTCTCCAGAAGAATTTTATGGTATCTACTGAAAATAAATAAATTAAAAAAAAAAAAAAAAAGATTACAGTGATGCTATTGTTACTATCAACCTGGAGAAACCATAACCTCCACATCTATCCTTATTTTTGCATTTCCTCTTATGTGGTGGATAAGTCTTAGTGTGACAAGATGTTTAGTGTCAGTGTATTGTAGTCTGATGCTTTCACAGTATTTTTGGTTGCATTAGATGTGATATTAAATCCCATGCTTTTTACTGATAGGAATATACAAAAGCATAATGAAGCAATGTTGTGTTGTTGTGTTAAAAATAATAGTTTTGCCTTGCATTCTCACAATTTATACAGAAATATCTATTGATTTCAAGGTTACAGCATATGATAAAGACTCTCTTCCTCCTCCTCTTATTTTTGGAATGATATTGGAGATGACAAGGTGTTTGTATTCCATCCTGATGTGAAATCCTGGAGTGAAAAATGTCAATCAGTATTACCTATTTATAGTGGTTTCAATTAATGTGTTTGTTCATCCCTCTCCATCTTTGTGGTTAAAATATTAAAGACTAAATCTCTTCTAACTTCAAAAGTCCATCATTTGAAGCTAAGGACACTCAACATCTTTAGCATTGATATAATCTAACATTTATATTAGAGTAAAATCAAGAAAGAGTCATTCAGTTATTCAGTTTTTCTTGTTGTTTTACTTTTTTGCCTGAAATTTTATTTTTACTTCTTAGAAAAAAAAAGAAAAAAAAACAGATTGTTTATTTTTATGGGCTAAGATGCTAAGATAATGGCCTAATAGGAAAATAATGTTATTAAAGCTATTAGAGCATCTTTTAAAATAGTGTTAGCGGGGTGAATTCTGCTGTTAAGAAGTCGTCATGAAGACCTCATGATCTCATATCATGCAGAACCTCATGTAACACAAAATATCAACCATGCAGGCCCTGATTCATCTCATTTAATTTATATGTTTAAACTGAAATGCGTAAGAGTATAATGTCTCTCCTTCCCTGTATAGTCAATGGACAGAGACAGCCACTTGTAAAGGGCAGCTAAACACATCTGTATCTGAATTGCTATGATATTAAATTTTCATAACAATGGCAGACATGAAAAATAAATAAATAAATAAAAAATCTAAGGTAGTGCATTTCCACACTGTACCTTCAAAACGCTTCAAAAAATAACAATGAAAGCTTTGACTGAGGAGGAACGAACAGTTTTGCGTGCTGGGTCATTCAGAAGCGTCCAGACTGTGAGTCCTCTCCTCATCCTCGCTGTGAGATGGCTCAGCATAGTCAGGCAAGTGTTATGGAAAATGCCTTTGCCATGGGGTGCCAGGAAAATATCACTAACCCTCAGGCAGCTTCCTGACTCTGAGAAATCTTTAGAAAAAACAGTGGGTGGTAAATTGCATTATTTGCTCCTGAGCACAATCAGGAACTTTATCCTTACACCCATCACCTCCAATTACCATATGAGGAAAGGTCATTAAAAAAGGCTCACACAGTTAAATTTAACAGAACAATTTGGTTACTAGAAGAGTCAATATGTTCCATTTGATAAATGTTGCCTTTTTTCGCCCCAAAGTAATTTTCAAGTTTGTAGTTGATGTAAAACAAGTTCACAGAGTCTGCGTAGAGACTGACTTATCATCACTAGAACAAACCACTAAATCTATCTCTCAGGGAGAGTGTAAAATACTTGCCCTCAGCCAGAAGCTCAGCTGAACAGGACCATAGAGGATAGCATTTCAGCTGTATGCAGCACAGTGAAAGATGGCATATGCCAACTTAAAGTCACCACTAAGGATACACTGGTTTAATTCATAAATTCTCCTACTGCCGTCCAGCAGGAGGTTAAAAATAGTTCTTTAGTATTTTCACCAAATATTTAATGTCTTTTCTAACTACTGCGGTGAGCAACACTCCACCAGAAGTCCCCACCTCAGGAATCTCTGCTACTTTTATTTACAGTACTGGAAATTATGCTGTTGTGCAAAACATTGCCACAGTGATAAGCTTTTTGCAGGAATATTTGTAATAGGCTTGCTGTCAAAGGTAATTTGTTGTGTGAAATGGTCATCATTTTCCCTAAGCGTACTTCTATATTATTGGTGCTCATGATTAGAAGTAATAAAACCAGTAACACTGAGTACTGGGCCTCAACAAGCAACTGAGCCTGTTTCTCTTTCCTCTAGTGCCAGATTTATACAAGGAGTAGTTATCTCATAATACAGAATAATTTCCAGTTTCAGTGTAGCATTAACAATATCAGAAATACAAAATGAAATAAATCATTAACTTCATTTCAAAAAGTCATTAGAGGCTAGAACAATGTTTTTTAAGCATTGCCCTGGCCTTTCCTAATAGGAATGCAATGAAAAGGCAGTGAAACCTTTGAAATTATGACAAGTTCATCACTGAAATCAGATAACAGTTTTCTAGTAATGAGGTTAAACCAATATTGGAACAGCTCTAATAGGAGAGCTGGTAGATATGACAATACTTCAAGTCAGAAAGTAAAATTAAATATCTTCAAAAAACAACTGTGTTTTCAAGTTTCTAATATAAAACCCATGGAGGATGTGAGTGAATGTATATGTGTTTATGTGCTTGTGTTGGAACAGAATACTAACAGCTTTTCTCGTTTTTAAATAATTTTGGATGTCATTAATACCTATAGACTTTTTTTTTTTTTCTTTTGTGGGGGAGAGGTGGGGGGTGGGGTTGGAATTGTGGGGGAGATTTTACTGAGAATGTGGGAAGCTCTGTATTCTTTTCTTCCACGGGGCTGGTCAGGTGTTTTTCAGTGTGATGCCAATTTATAAGGCTAGATGTGATCATGAATCTTTCTGGTTTTACTGTGATACAACCAGAAGAGCAAGATAGAACAACCAGATTGTTGGTTCACATCCAGCTTCTATTTCAAGCAATTGCAGCTAGTGCTTTTAGTCCTAAAAAATGCTAAACTCAAAACTTCTTAGTAATCCAGTTTACATGTTGCCTCCTATGTATAAAAATGCAGCATGGCTGTACGGAAAACCTTATTTTTATAATTTTTGATCATTTTAGCCCTAAATAACTGATAGAAATACTATGTTATACATCCAGGTCTTAGAAAAAAAGAAACTGTACGTTTATTTTTTAACTATTTTTTTTTCTCACTGCTCAATTCCAACAACATTAGATAGGAAGCATATTATTGGAAAAGTTCCTTGTTTCTTTCAGACTTCCAGACTTACTACTTTTCTTTGGTTAAACTTTCCAGTCAGGCCTCTTCAGACAGTATACTGCCAAGGGACCACTTGAGTTTTCACTTAGTATGGTCAAGCATATTTGGCTACAACAAGAGAATGAGTTATCAAATCACAATCACAGGTCACACATTTCAGTTAAATGAAACCTCTCTACTCTTCAAATGGGAAAGATTGTTGTAGCAAATCATATTACAAAGACTCAATGGGGGAAATCAAATTGTAACCATGAACTGAATAAATCTAGATAATAAAAAATAGAAATTCATTTAACTTTTGGAAAAACAAAAGCAAAAACAACAACAAAACCACAAAACCAAAACAAAGCAAAAACAGCTGTTATCGTCAAGGAACATGTGTAGAACACCTTCGAAAATGATCCAAGGAGCTAAATTCATTGCTCTATTGGAATAGAAAGTCATGTACTTATTAAAGTTATAGACTTTCTGCAATAAGAAAATTTTCTTCACACTGCTTAAATCCACAACTTCTTTGTATATGATAATTACATATGTAGTAATTGTGTTGGGGTAGTGATCAAATAACCTGTGTCCTTGCAAATATTCTCTGTTCCCTGTGTGCTAACAATCTTTTTTCTTCCATACTTGCCCATCTGAGTAGTGGAAGTGGGTTCAACTGAGAGCATTCTTGTACAATACAAATTTAAAGTTGGTTGCCTATATCATACCTCAAGAAGTCTTCATGTGCTAAAAAAAAAAATAATAAAAAATAGCTGGTGCAATTTTGTTTTTCTCTTTGTTTATAAAGTAAATGGTCTTACCACCAGGAGCAAATACAGCTCCTTTCTGAAGCCACCCTACCTGGGTCGTATTTGCAAAAACTACTAAATTATGTAAGAATAAATTTTGTAAGTTTCTCCACAGTGGAGGCAAGCTGACTGATGTGGAGCAGACACATATCTTATCAGATACAAAATAAAAACACTTTGTAAGTATGGGAATACATGAACATGGGTAGCTATCAGGGAATCTTGCTTTTCCCAACTTAAAAATGCACTTGTCAACTCTATCTTGTCAACTTGTCAACTCTTGTCTTTGTTTAAATTGCTGCTAGCAGTTTAGTGAAAGCAATTTCTTAACTGTAGTGTAACTAAACCTCTATCCTGAACTGAATGAAAATGAAGTGTGAAAAATAAATATCTCTTCTGTCAGAAAGTATGAAATGTGCATCTGTTGTTCAGTGCTAAAGCTGTGGGAGGCAGAGTTTATTGAGCCCTGTATAGCACCATGACTGGTAACTGCTTTGCTCAGTGGACTGTTTTGATAGGTAGTTTTTCTCCTATTAAGTGCAGTAGCGTAAAAATGCTGATAACACTGAAAAACATATCCCGAGATTTTGGCTTTTATTCAGCATGGCTAGCTGTGCTATGTACTGAGGCCACTTTCAGTAGTGGTTTTAGTTTATTTCATTGGATTTATTAACCTTAATGTTGGGTATTCAAGTACAAAAGCTTTAGTTACTGTTCTGTTAAATACTCCATCAGAGTAGGTTTTGGCTGGGTTTTGCATGTATGTATGTGTTGGGGGGAGGGAGGGAATTGCATTAAAAAAAAAAAAAAAGGCAAAAAAACTCAGCACCACACAACAGCCATAGCAACTCATGAATTCAGAGGTTCTGTTGATGTCCACCGTGATGTGAACTCTGTGATGAGTGCACCATAACCTCTTCTTCTAGTGTTTTCACTTAATATGCTGTGCAACTGTGAAAAGGAATGTTTTAGTCATGACATTACAGGTACTACCAATTTAGCTCAGTGCAAAGTTGTAGGTGGTTTGCTATGGCTTACCACACAGCCATTAACAGTATCATTTTTGCTCAGCACAGAGTTGCAAGTAATAGTATTTAAACACCCTATAAAACAGTAAATGATAGCATTCTCATCTTACCCAGGAAGGCACTTGAAGACAGGTATTATGAGCCTGTAATTTAAGCTAGTCAAGTAAAGAATATATAATCTCTCACCATTTGCAAAAGGATGCAGCATCACTTAAATTTAGCATTGATTTTTAAAGTGATTAAAAAAAGAACAATGGATCAGCAGATTTCTGAAGCAAAGATTAGTATGTTCATAAATACTTCCTTATATTTGCACAAGCATAATTTAACAGTTGCAAATCCCTGTCTGGAGATGCCTGTTTTTCTCTGAGGCCTGTGGAAGCTACTCTTACATGTGGTGTTTAGTCTAGATGACTAAAGCAAGTGATGTAAATAGTCTCTAGCTCTCCAACTATTCACTTGCCATTGAAGTACTAACCTGTTCAAAACGTAAAAAATGGAAAACCTCTCACAGAGGACTTTAGAGTGCAAAATACACAATAGGAAGTAGAAAAAGAATATATTGAAATAGTAGAGTACAGAAAATAATACTTTTGCCTTGTAGCTAATTTGAGATATTATAAAATAAGGTTTGTGATCATCTGTTCTAAATCTATTTATGTCAAAGATAGGCAAGGGGGAAAAGTGAAATGGTTACATAACCTCTTAATCTTCTGCAACTACATCAAACCCATCCCGATTTGGTGACCTTACTCACCGGGGAGTGAGGTGAGTAAGTAAACATCTAATCTTTATAGAAGTAATACTTGCACATTTAGTTAGATTTCTATAACATAAAAGAATAATTAAATTTAGCTCAACATAATTATAGTTCAAAGTAGCATATTTTTCTGTTTTAGATTATTTTTCTTCACTAAATTCTTGTTTTTTTAATCATCATTTCAAATAGAATATCAAGAAATTACAGGTGTGTTTTGTTTTGTTTTGTTTTTTCATTTGTCAAACTGTTCTTAACACTTCTTGATAGCTAATGTGCTGTGTTGATTTTATTGCTTTAATATGTTTCACATTCATAAAATGGTTAAAGAAAAAATAGGTAAATTCATGAGTGTGAGAATTACGCTAAATTGAAGATAGTAGAAGCCATCATTTCAATGATGATTTGTCAAATTATTTCTCTTAAGTGAATGTTTGAATAACTCTGGGAAAAAAAATCAACAAAGCTGGTATTAAAAAGGAAAAGAAGTATACGGAATAAAAAGTTAGTTTCTCATTTTTAATTTTTGTCCCTGTAATATAGTCTAATAGCATTTAGAAATCAATTATTCTGATTATTTTAAATAATCTTTAAGACCCTTTTCAATTAACAGTGCTGTCATTCAATAAAATGTCATCATGTTGCAGAGTTTCAGAAAATATTATTTGACCACACTAATTTGTGATTTGTAGAAATACCCAACAACCCACTGTGGATGGAGTATAACATATCTATTTTAACATATCAACAATGTAAAATCTTGATCAGTGAACTCAGCTTTAAATTAGTAATCCAGTAACATTTAGTTTTAACCTTCAGAATAGTGAATATCATGTCACTCACTTATGAAAAAAAAAAATTCTTGTCATCTTTTCTGTCTTAGAAATTACAGAAAATATTCTGAATGTGCAGAAATACCAAAAGTTAATCAATTTTACTTATCCATTAACAATTACCTCTTTCATGTGAAATAATAGACCTAGAACCAACTTTCTTTCCATTAATAGTACCAATATATTTTGTTCATGATTAGTTCCTTTTGATCTTTAAATTCAAAATGTCATTTGTAAAGACGACAGGTAACAATATCTGAAAGACAATTTCTCTTCCGCTACACATTAACTCAGATAATTAGATATGCATAAAAATTATTCTAAATGTTATAATATTCCCTCTTGGACATTCTAATATATAGGAATTAATTCTTCAGTTCTACTGATATACAGTACCATCTGGAATATGGACTTAATCTGGGCACCACGCTTATGTATGTAGACCAACTGAAGAGTCTAAGGAAGAATGATAAGTGAATGAATAAAAGTGCCTTGCAAGAGAAAGAGGGGAAAAAAAAAAAAAAGTTACAATAATTTATTAGAGAGTGCAAGGTACAGTCTGTGTCCACAAATAGTAATGGACTTAAACAGCGAACAAGTTATTTCAACCCAAACAATGATGTCCAAAGTAAAATGATGAACCAGAAACTATGCCTGATCTTTCCTTACGTTACTTAAGTTTGTACTTAAGTTACATTGGTTTGGGCATTGTTTACCTCATTGTCTGAAATGGGGCCTAGTTTGTCTAACATCTGGTATAGTTGGTCTATTTTTAATTTAGTGCATCTAACAGGAAAGAGTGAAAGACAAACAAATAAGATCTAAAAGATGCCTCTAGAATTCTTTAGAATTCTTACATTCTTTAGTTCTAAGGTTGTGTCTCTGAAATATTTAAGAAATATTCATCTACATCTTTAAGGATGTCAAACAAAATTACAAATACTTGATGTGACAAGATATTCCTATGTGAGCTAGGTACTAGGTACTGTGAAATGTATTAAAAACAAACAAACAAACAAACAAAAACTCTTCTGAAATTCCCAGTCTTCTGTCTTCTTTTCATCACTTGTCATAAATAATTCTTATAACTGTGGTAGTATTAATTTTCATATCTCCAAACTTGCACAACAGCTACTGTAGTGCAATCTGACAGTTTGACAGAACGTGTTTTCTCAGAACCATTTTTAAGGTTAGTGGAGTTTTGCCACACCAGTCACAACTTAAGTTCCCCAGACAGGGAAAGAAACCCACAGAACCTAACTTGATACTTAATCACATAAATAATAATAACATTTTTGTTATTACTTGTATCGCACCTCTTAATTATTAACAATGCTTAGATTTTTAATAGGTTTTATATATCCATAAAAGAGGATAAAATTCTTTAGACTAAAAAGGTGAAAAAAAATAAGTAGGAGATCTAAGCAAAAAATTAGTGTTTCAAAATATATATTCTAACTTAAGGCTAAAGAAAATTATGATTAAAAACATTTATAATTCTTAGCAATACTTTACAAAGGAAATTACTGAGTTCTAAAATCTAGTTTGCACTTTAATAAAGTATATTTTGTCATAAATTATAGAGTGCTCTAATGAACTTTTTTTAATTATCCTCATTTTGACATTACTGATGTCATTGAAAAAGTTCATTATGAAGTACTAATTAATCTTCCAACTAGAGAGAAAGCATGTGGCTTTCTACAAAGGCACCTCATTTCCAACCTGAGTCTTACTGGAACATTTTTATTATATCTGTTCTCATGAACTGTGAAACAATTTTTTTTTTCCTTTCCTTCTATTACTTAAACATATCCATCATTTTTCCTTCTACCATTATTGGTTAGGGGAAGCTCCATATTATTTCACTCAGCAGTGTAGACAGTGGTACAGAGTAGTCTAAAAAGCTCTTAATTCCTACAGTATTTGGAGATATCAAATGGAGATATTATTCATCTGTGTAAAATATTTAAAGACATAAGTAATTTATAACACTGGCTCAGGGGAGATAAGTCTTACTAAAGACACAGAATTAATCACAGTGTTTGTGGTATCTTCTTGATGTTTAAGAAATGAGAAATTGTAAAATATAAAAAAAACAAGTTCTAGTCCCAGCATGCTATTAATGAAGACTTTTTGGTATGAAATAAAAGTAAAAGATTAAAAATAGATCTATGTCCTATTTCTAAATCCACAGAGAATTTTAATGTGTCTGCAGAGAAATTCATCAAAACTGCTTTCCTGTGCTCTGATCACAATATTCTCATAATTCAGTTTGAAGTAAATTTGTCTACCATTTGGCTTAATTTAACTAAGAGTAACCAAGAAAATATTAGCTCCAAAAGTAGCAACCAATAAGTTTATTCCTATCTGGGAGCCTTGAAACTTGTCTTGGTCTGGTTGTGAAAGCATATCTTCAGAATGTCATATTGTCTGCCCAGGTACTACATGATACATACTACTTTTGCATACCACAGTGATGTGAAAGAATCTTCATGCCTTTAAGAGTCTGTAATCTGGGAAGTGATTGGATTTGCAATGCTGGTATAGAGTTGTAGGTCATTTTAAAAGTTCTTTTAGTTGAACCCAGAGAATGTATTGATTCTTTGATTTGATTTTTTTTGATTTTCTTTGATTTGATTCTTTGATTGATTGATTGATTGATTGATTTTAGTGCGGCAGTTGTTTAGTTCTTGTCAGGTGAGACATGACCACAGCCGGCTGTGATACTAGTAGCTTGGCAGTTTTCCTCCATCCTGCATTGAAATTGCAAATGGCTAAAAAGCTAACTTAGTTTTTAAGCTTTTATTATGAATTCCAAGAATTACACACTTAGAGATGATTAATACTCAAGGCCATATGCTAGCTAAGATAAACAAACCCCTATGTTCTTGATGTAATAATATAGCAAGATTGCAAGTCAAATTTTAGATTAACAACATATTATTATGCCAGCAGGCAAGGATTCTGTTAATTAGTTCACAATTAGTCCCTCTTATTTTTAATCTCAGAGTATTAGATATTGATGGAATTAATAGATTAGTAGCTGTTTCTTAATGGTGTCAAACAGGCCAAAATGCAAGTAGGGATGGTTTTTAATGGGATTTATTGATTTATGCGCATGTGCTGTTTAACCAGTTTTGTGCTTGACCTAAAAAATTGGTTTGGTTTGTATTTTAGTTCTTAAAAAAAATGCAAACACTAGGAACCACTTAATAATATTACGAAATAATTTGTTGCTTAGAAAAACTTCCCAATCATATAACTTTTAGGAACTGCAGATAGAGTTGTTATGATGGTATGCTACTTAGAGATATTAGCATAACCAATTTCAAGAAGTCTCCATAAGCACGTTTAGGAAACAGGTAAACTTCACAGATTCATAAATGTAAGATCAAATATTCAGAAATGATTTCATCTGAACTTCTAACAAAGCTAGCAATTCTCAACCTGTATGCCCTGCAATTGTTAGAAATGTTGGTGATATTAACTCTTCTAATCTCTGTATTCCCTCAACAAGGCCCAGACAGCATCTCTGTAATTATCAGGTGGGACCAATCATTTTCCCCTCATATGTTACAGAACTGAGAGCATCCTTATACCAGCATGTACAGCCAACAATTTAAAAAAAAAAAAAAAAAAAAAAGGAGAGAAAAAAAAACTGAATTAATGGACAAGCTCAAGCAGAAAAAGGAGGCCTTCAGATGATGGAAGCAATACAGAGAAATTGTCCAAGCAGCCAGGGATCAGGTTAGGAAAGCTAAAGCCCTATTAGAATTAAATTTGTCCAGGGACATCAAGGGGAACAAGAAAGGCTTCTATAGGTACAACAATGATAAAAGGAAGACTGGAGAAATTGTGGTCCCTCTCTAGAAGGAAAAGGGATACCTGGTTACAAGGCATACAAAGAAGGTCGAGGTACTCATTTTTTTTTTTTTTTTTTTGCCTAAGTCTTCATTGGCAAAAGCTCTAGCTACATAGCCTAAGCTCCAGAAGGCAAAGGCAGGGACTGGGAGAATGATGAACCACCCAGTGCAGGAGAAGATCAAGTCTGAGAATCCTGAGGGAACCAGCAGATGAAGCTCCTAAGCTCCTCTCCATCATATTTGAGAAGCTGAGGCAGTCTGGTGAAGTTTCCACTGACCGGAAGAGGGGAAACATAACCCCTATTTTTAAAAAGAGAGAAAAGGAAGACCCAGGGAACCACAGGTCAGTCAGTCTCACCTCTCTGTCTGGCAAGATCGTAGGGCAGATTCTCCTGGAAACTGTGCTAAGGCAGATGGAAAATGAGGTGACTGGTGACAGTCAAACATGGCTTCACTGAGGGTAGATCGTGCCTGACAAACCTGGTGGCCTTCTACAATGGGATTACAGCATTGGTGCATAGGGGAAGAGCAACTGACATCATCTACCTGTCTTGTGCAAAGTATTTGACACTGTCCTGCATCGTATCCTTGCCTCTAAATTAGGCAGACATGGATTTGATGGATGGACCCCTTGGTGGGTCAGGAATTGGCAGAGTGGTCACACTTGAGTTGCCGTCAACAGCTCAGTGTCCAAGTGGAGATCAGTGATGAGTGGTGTTCCTCAGGGGTCAGTATTGGGACCGGCACTATTTAATATCTTTGCTGATGATATGGACAGTGAAATTGAGGGCAGCCTCAGCAAGTTTGACAATGACACGAACCTGTGGTGCAGTTGACATGCTGGAGAGAAGGGATCCCATCCAGAGGGACCTGGACAGGCTGGAGAGGTGGGCCTGTGCAAACCTCATGGATTTCAACAAGGCCAAGTGCAAGTTCCTGCATCTGGGTCAGGGCAATCACAAGCACAGATACAGGCTGGGAAGAGAATGGATTGGGAGCAGCGCTGATGAGGAGGACCTGGGGGTGCTGGTCAATGGTAAGCTCAACTTGAGTTGTCAATGTCCCGATGCCCAACTGAATCCTGGGCTTCATCAAACGGGCTGCATCAGCTGGTCAAGGCAGGTGATTCTCCCCCTCTATTCTGCTCTCGTGAGACCCCACCTGTAGTACTGTGTTCAGCTCTGGGGTCCCCAGCACAAGAAGGATGTGCACATTTAAGAATGAGTCCAAAGGAGGGCCACAAGGATGGTCAAAAGGCTGGAGAGCTTCTCCTATGAGGGAACTGGGCTTATTCAGCCTGGAGAAGAGAAGGCTCCAGGGAGACCTTACAGTGGCCTTCCAGTACCTAAAGGGGGCTACAGGAAAGCTAGAAAGGAACTCTTTGTCAGGGAATGTAGTGATAGGATAAGGATTAATGGCTTTAAACTAAAAGAGGGGAATTTAGGTTGGGTATTAAGAAGAAATTCTTTGCTCTGAGGGTGGTGAAACACTGGAACAGGTTGCCAAGAGAAGCTGTGGATGCCCCATCCCTGGAAGTGTTCAAAACCAGGCTAGATGGGGCTCTGGGCAATCTAGTAGTTGGCAACCCTGCCTATGATCTACCAGATGATCTTTAAGGTCCCTTCTAACCCAAGTCATTCCATGATTCTATGATTCTGTAACTGGTAAATGGATATTGGTCCTTCAATGGAATCTGCATAAGATCTTGGATGAGTTGAATTGCCTATTGAAAATTGTCCTCTCTCTCTTTTTGCTGGTGATAGAGTGAGTTGAGTCTTATAAATTAGGCATGTCAGTTACACAATGTTTGTTTTTTTTTTTCTTCTTCTGTTCTTCTTTTCTTTTCTGTCTTATACAAATGCATTAGTGCAGATTTCTGTAAGATCATTCAACCTTCTAATAGATATGTACCCAATCAGTACTCAAATCTAATTTCTGTTGCCTTTCCTGAGCTTTTAAAAATTCTGAGTAATTTACTTTCCTTGTCTGCCCCCTCCTCCCCTCCGCCCCCCCCCCCCCCCCGCCCCCATGGCAAGTGAGATCCAAGTAAACCTAATATCAGTACATTCACAACAGCAAGGGGGTTTTTCTCTATAATTTTGTTAGATCATGCATTCCAAAGAGTTAAAATAAAATTTACAACACCATGTTGTCTTAACTGTAAACTGGCTTGAAATGAATTCACTTTAGTGAAATTAAAACCGTAGAAAATTACTTGAGAGTAAAAGTCCTTTGATACTTTCTTGAATCCATAAAAGATTCAAGTGTAAAAATCCAAACAGATCATGTGGATATGTTGATTTTTCAAAACACTAGGGAAAGTTTTCGAATACCATATCCTCACTTAATCATTCAACTACAAAATTCTAATTATCTCATCCATGGAGATGCAGAGATATCTTTTCTGAAAGATATTTTGCAGGTACCTAGTAAAACTGTACATATGTAAATAAAAATTATAGAATACCAGACAAAATCAATCTATCTTCCAAAAAGACCTATTTGGAAATGATCCTGAGTTCTACAGAATTTATTTTTATTTGCTTTGTAATCAAACTGAAGAGCAATTTGTCTGTGTGTCTGTGATTTAAGTTTTAAAAGTAACATTTTATGTTAAAAAAGATGTAGATGTGCTAAAATACTTGTTGTGCAATTTCATTTAGTGTATGCACAATTGTGTGTCTACTTGCTCAAAAACTTTATTGATCTTTCTCAGTAGCGTTCTTACAGTGCAGTCCAAAACAATGTCTATTTTTTCATATAGGTCCCCTTTTCATAGCTCGCTCTCAGTCTCACTCTACATAAAATGACACATCCAGAAACAGCTAATAAAAATCAGACAATTCTTAATTATGAAATATGAACTTCCTTATGTCTTGGAAGTGCTAGAACCCTAAGAGCACTTTTCTAGGTTTTCCCATCTATTACAAAAAGAATTTTTACTACTTACATTACCGTGACTTTTTCTACCAACAAGTGCCTAGCAGTCCATATTTAGTGCCTTTGTACTTCTACTTTATTTCATTATCAAGGCTTAGATAAATATTATTTTACTCAGCTGTCATTCATTTTCCAGTCTAAACAATGGGAGTGTTTGACTTGTTTCATTTGAAGAAAAAAAAAAATCAGAATAGAATTAATTCAGCATTTCTCTGATAGAATTTAGATAATGTTTGACAAAAATATAATCAGTATTAAAAAGTGGGATAGACACAAGCTAAAGTATATTCCCCCTTTTCTTCTCCTGGTATTGTTTTTTTGTTTGCTTGCTTGCTTGCTTGTTTTTCAGGTATTGTAACCACCTTGCTTTATTCAACAATAGTGACAACATTAAGAGCTTTTCAAGAGGTAAGGCATCATGGATTTTTGCATACCAAAGTTTCACGGAACTGTTTTGGTGCATCAAACATGCAACTCAGTATTCTTTGATACTTCAGCAAATAAATTCATATACCAGTGTATTATATCTTACACTGCTGATCTTCTGTTACTTCACAGTTACTGAGAATAATTAGGGAAAGTTAAAGTATGGAGTTTTAGTTTGGAGCTGCTGTTTCCCTTGTTTAACTTTTGTCATTCATTTAATTTTTTCATTCCATTTCACAACATCACTGTGTGTGTGAACACTCAAAGTGAGCAAAATAATTGTGTACCAGTCTAAGCAGAAATCTGTTTAATTGTATATATTTATAAGAGTTGAGTCCTTCAACCAGATTGTAAACATTAACTGAAGAGCTTAAAATCAGAAGCATTGTCTTCCTTGACACCCTATATTATCAAAAGAGAAACAAAATTGTCCTGTGAGGGTCTGTCTCTCTTTGCTCACTGTCAAGGATGCACATAGTCTTTAAAAACATATATAAGAAGGGTAAATTAGAAAAATAAAGTGGGACAGGATTATTCCAGGAGGTTCCATCAGAGCATCAGGAAACACTTCATTGCGTGGGTGACTGAGCACTGGAACAGGTTGCACAGAGGAATTGTGGAGTCTCTCTCCTTGAAGAGCTTCAAAATTCATCTGGACATGGTCCTGGGTGATCTGCTTGAGCAGGACATTTTGAAAAGATGATTTCAAGAGTTCTCTTCCAACCTTGGTCATTCTATGAATTAGTTAATCAATATTGGAGCATGTTAAGACTTCAAAAAAATCAGTTTAGGTACCAGTGGGTTTACCAAGAAGCAGGAATCATATGGAAAAGTTGTTTTCCATAAAAGAAGGATGCATGCAAGAGAGCTGTTTTCTTGTGGTTTAATCCTCCTTACGGTTCATGTCTTCTCCTGTGGATACTTAATTCTTTCTCTGGGCCTTTCTCTGGTCTCAGAGAAGCCAGCAGCTGTTGGACATTATGTTTAATGAGAGCTGGACATTAAGTTTAATGAGAAGCATTACTTCTGTCAGGTAAAGTGAGAAAACCTTTTTTCTTTTATTTTGCTGACCTTTATGTATGTGATTGATTTGTTTGATTGATTGACGGTTTTTCACCATTTCTTTTTCTTTCTCACTCTCTCTCTTCCATCTTCTTCTTCCTTTTTTTTTTTTTTTAATTTTTTCCATGCTTTTACTTACCATCTCGTTATTAGCCACAACAAGCTTCCAAGCTTCCTAATAGTATTGTATTAGCCATTACATTTAGTCTACCCATTTGACTTGTTGACTTCGATACTTGTAAAATACCTTGTCCTGACAGTAAATTAGAATACTAAAAAGCTTAGTAATTCCATAGAATATAACTTTGTAGTGATGGATTTATATGCAGCGTATTCCCTGTCTTGATTTGGGGCCTCTAGTTGCTTGGCTTGAGAAAGTAGAAAGGAACCTTGTATGCATTTAGAGTTACTATTATGAGAAGTACATTAACTGAAGTTTGCAACAGTTTGCTGTTGTGAAACAAAATTCTTTAGAGATTTGCTGCCACTAAATACAACAGCAGAAATATCACCAGCAGCATGTTTCTTACATTCCCAGTGGAACACAGAGGAACCCTGGCTGCTTTCCTTCCTCATTTACATGTATTTTCTACTTGCTCAGCAGTGTTTACAAACAAGGACAAAAATTCAGTTTACACAGGTATCTACATTGTTCATGGACTTTTTCTGAAGAGATGTTAAAAATGCATATGGATGCTTTAGGCCTTTTTTAGCAAGGGGAACAGGAAGGGAAATAAGTTCTACGTCTATAGGAAAACAACATTAAACACTGAATACAAATGTTTATATTTTACCTTTTTTTTTTTTTTCTGCATCCTGTTTTATAAGATAAAAAATGTGAGTTTTCATTTCCTCTGTCTTTTTAATCAGTCATTTTAGATATTTATGTGTGTGTATATTTGTGTGCATATGATTTAGTCTGTTTTTGTGGGATATTTTGTGTGTTTTCTAATTTTTCTAAGGTTCACATGATAAAAATATTTCAAATTGTCCTAGTTTCATTTGTGATAGAATTAATTTTCTTCATAGTACTTGATATGGTGCTGTGTTTTGGATTTAGAATGAGATATTGATTACACAGTTATGATTTAGTTGTTGCTGAGCAGTGCTTACACAGAGCCAAGGACTGAAAAGGAGCCAAGGAGCTGAATGCTCTTCATGATGCCATGCCAGCAAGGTACCTGGGGGTGCACAAGGAGCTGGGAGGGGACACAGCCAAAGTCATGTCCCGTTGTGACTAAACCACAAAGTAAGCACATGAATGTAAGAATTTAGAATTTTAATGGACTTGTTGTAGCTTCAGCAAGACAGTTTTCACAGAATAAATGGTGTCACAAAATTATCATGAGTTATATAGATTTACTTAGCTGATCTAAGCTGTTGATGTAGTTTCACATCCTTTGTAATGACAGTATCACACATCAAAAAGAGATGGACATATCAAAATTTTGACATTATTATACTGTGTCATAATCCCTTGACATAACAATCTCTTGGTGCAGAAGACATACAAATGGTTTGGCTTTTAAGTAATACATTATTCCAAGTCATAAGAACATTCTGGATTTCGAATTCATCCACTCTCTACTTGGTATTTACTGATTGTCCTTAAAAATATATATACATTTAAAAGCTTTCTCTGACCATGCTTATACAAAGAGAAGCATATATTCTAGACTATCATTAGATGATGGACTATAAAATCCTCAGCAGACAATAAAAGTTCTGCTAAAATGAATATAAATGAATATGATGATAGTCCAAATCTCTCCCCCCCCGCCCCCCCCCGCCCCCCTCCTTGAACCTAGATTAATAGATAATAAGTTTCATTTGAGTTCTATTTCGGCTATAAATTTTTCTTTCTTTTTTTTTTTTTTTTTTCTCAGTAAACTAAAAACTACATAAAGCACTATTATAGCTGTTATATCAGTGCTGTAGTGATTCATAGCAAATATTCAAAAGATCTTTATATTTTAATGGAATAGCAGAAGACAGTGTGAAGTTTCATCTTACAGGCATTTTCCAGGTTTATTGCCAAAAGACTTTCCACAGGATAAGAAGACGTATCTGTTTAAGTCTTAATATAGACCCACTTGACACAATCACAGGGCACACAGAAGCTTGTGTTACTAAATGGTGGTCAATTGTTACTGACAACAAATGAAAAAAGTCTTTGTCAGCTCCTTCATGTTGCACAATTTCTTAGAAAAATGCAGAGGGCCGGTGAGTCGAAATTCAGGCCTCTTCTAAACAGGTTTCCTCTTCCATTTTTTCATCATCTCCAAAATGCAGTTTTGCAGAAACACGTTGCTCTCATTAAGTGATTGTAATGGTTAACACACATGACTGTATACATGTGTGTGCACCGGGAAAACTGCAAGTGCAAAGAAGGACTTTTTTTTTTTTTTTTCCTATGGCCACTGTGCATTATACTTTATTTCTATGATTTTGTTATTTGAATAACAGACACTGTTATCCCAGGTAATGAAACTAAATATTATTAAGATTTATAGTTATTTTGCCATAAAGGATTTTTTAATACTACAGCCTGTGCTGTTTCCTGATTGGTTGGTATCTTTTAAATTTTTTAAAAAGGCTTGCCAGTGAAAATGTAGAGATACAAAAACAGAAGAATCATAGAACATTTTAGATTAGAAGGGACCTCTGGAAGTATCACCCACCCTCCTGCTCAAAGCAAGGATAATTAGATGGAGTTGCTCAGTCAAGGCTGTGTCCATTCGAGCCTCAAATAATTCCAAAAATAGAGGTCCCACAGCCTCCCTGGGAAACAGTATTTTTTGTCTTTCTGTCTAATACAAATTTGTCATGTTTCAACTCATGTCTGTTGGCTCTTCTTCTATCACTGAACACCTAATAATAGTCTGGCTTCATTTTCTTACATCAGGTAGTTGTGGATAGCAATAATGTTTTATTTTCAGTTTCTCTTCTCCAGGCTCCTTCAGCTGGAGACTCCTCATCAGAGAGATGTTCCAAGTCCTTAATCATCTTTGTGGCACTTTGCTGGACTCACTCCAGTATGTCCATGTCTCTCTCGCCCTGGGGAGCCCAGAACTGGATACAGCACTCCAGGTGTGTCTCACCAGGGCTGAACATGAAGGGAAGGATCACCTCCCTCAACCTGCTGACAGTGCCCTGAGTGATGAACCCAGAAGGCTGTTGGTCTTCTTTGCCTCAGGGTCATATTACTGGTTGACCTGGTCATCCACCAGAATTCCCTGCAAAGGAAATTCCCCGTATTTCTTAGCAAAGTTGCTGTCCAGCTGGTCGGCCCCAAACTGTCCAGGTGCCTGTGGTTATTTCATGCCAGATAGAAGACTATATGACATAAGAATTTTAGAAGCCTCTGTGTGCCACATATGGATGTGCAAACACAGATAGATCTTCCTTGCACAATTAAATTTCACTTGCAGTCTGTAAATGGTGTTGATTTGTTAGCACTGTATAATGTTTCAATTAGGTTGTCTTGCAATGAGAGGAGAGATTTAGAGGGTCCAAAAAATAGAAAGATATTCTTGTAGTTGTTTTTAAGTCTTTTTTTTTTTTTCTCTGAAAGTCATATGAGATTATTGTCCTAAATAACTTCGAAAACGAGATTTAGTTTTTCAGGTCATTTTGACGTTTTTGGACCTATGTTAGAAAAATGAACCTCCTGGTTTACTTTTTTCAAGTGGTGTGCATATCAGACCATATTATTACTTTGTTCTCAATCTATTTTTATACTGGTCGTCATTTTTTTTTTCCTGTGTTTCAAACTATTTTCCTGTTCTGATGTTTTGTTTCCTATTTCAAAATGCTGCCATTAAGTGTTTCTGCCAAGTCCCTCAATTCAAATTTGCCAAAGGGGCATCGTTATATTTTTGATTTATCTAATGTAGCACCTTTGATGTTCCCTTAAAATCATAATGTTTGTTCATCTAAGTTCACACTGAATTTGTGACAAGATTAGCCAGCACATGTAAGGGGTGTCCCTCTATATTTTGATTTTATATGCTTCTTAATAGGGATACTTTCAGCTCTAAGTTTTTTATAGTGCCCCACATACCGTCACCATCTAAAAAGGATTGCAATAGCTCACACATATGCTTAACTCTACCTCCTTGATAAATCAAGGCCTATTGAAAATAACACTCTTTCACAATTTGTGACCAATACTCATACATGTCTTATTTCAAAGTGATCAAGGAGTCTCTAGCTTTAAATTAGTCAAAGGGAAGTACTTGTTCAGAGAATAAGATTCCCATTCACTTTGTTATAAAGTGGACCTTTGGCAGCTGCTCAGACCTAAAATATTACCAGTGCTGCTATACTAGCTGACATACATGTATGAACACTTTTCAACCCTTTTCTACCCTGTGTGGGTGCAAATATGTGCTGTCTCAAGGTATAAGGTTTGTGTAATGTCCGTTGATGAATGACTATATATTAAGCTGGTTTTAGATGCAGAGAACTCCATCATAAGTGCAATGGTTAAGGAAAAAGAAAAAAATGAAAGGACCATTGGCTGGAAAGGATACAGTAACAAGATTATTTCAAGGTTCCATTTTGATATAAGCTAACCTGGTAGAACTGATTATAGAGTTATATTTACTTGTATTTTGGAATAACCCTAAATATGATTTTTCATTTGCAGTGTAGGGCAACTGATATACTGAAAATCTGTTTCTGTTTTTGCCTAATATGTTAACTCATTTTTTTTCTGGCATGATTGTTATTGATTTTGTGTTTGTGATTCCTTTCAAATCTAGTTAATCCCTGTTGTGGGTTAACCCCAGTAGACAGCTGAGCACCACACAGTCATTCACCCATTTCCCCTTCCCAGCCACAGAGGGATGGGGGAAGGGGAAAGGAAGAGTAAAACCAAGGAAACTTGTGGATTGAGATAAAAAAAATGTTTAATAAATGAAGGAGAACTGGAAGAAGTGAGAAAAAAAAGCAAAACAAAATAAGTAACGCAATCACACTCTACCTCCCACAGGTAGACCAATATCCAGCCAGTTCCAAGCAAAAAATGTCTGACCTCTCTCCATTTTTATTGCTGAGCATGACGTTATATAGCATGGAATATTTCTTTGTTTAGTTCAGGTCATCTGCTTGGTTGTGTCCCCTACCAACCTCTTGCGTGCCCCTCAATCTATTCAGCGCGTGAGAGCAGAGTGAGAAGCAGACATGGCCTTGACACTGTGCAAACACTGTTCAACAATAGCTGAAACATTAAAGCGTTATCACTAATGTGATACTATCACAAGCAAATCCAAAAACCAGTACCATACGAGCTGCTATGAAGAAAATTAACTCCATTCCAGCCATGCCCAACGTAATATCTACCCCTCACTCCATACCATTTATGTCATGCTCAGTGGCATGTCCTCACTACCTATGCTATCTAATATAGCTTCATTAACAGCCACCTCATTTCCTGTCCTTTGATATATACACAGATATAACTCCCTTTGTCTATAGGTCTTTTCTGTCAGATGTCCATAAAATATCCATAAAAAGTCCAGGACTAGGGTTCTGTTTGTTATGGTGGTTGCTCTGGACAGGAGACATATGTTGTGTTGAGTTACTAGATGCCAAAGCCAGTTCAGGTTGGGTCACTGCTGCTCTTGCCTGGCTTCTCCATTTATTTAAGTGATTCATCATGATTCATCATGATTTAGGTGACACATCGGATTTCCCCATCCTCCTTCATTACCCATTGCCTGGGTCCTTGAGTGAAAGCAATCCCAACAACAGATTTGCCTTTTCCTGAGGGAGGAACAACTCATGACGTCTTTCCCAGCCAGTTCCCTGCATGGGCTACAGTGCAACATTATGTTCTTCTACAGTACACAGGGGTTTTGTTTGGGCAAGACCAAATTAGATACTATATAAGTCTTTTGTATTCTTACTCTCCATGGAAAGTATAGGTATCATTATAACTTTTAGCTGTATTTTCTGGCACATCTAGAGAAAATACATGTACTATAGCTGTTATGCTTTGTCACCATACAAGTTCAGTGATCAGATTAAACTGATGTCTTTCTTTTCTAGAACCATGAAGGAGATGTACGTTGAACAGGCATCAAGAGTCTTCATTCAAAGTTGTTAATGTTCACATCCAAAATCATTACAGTCAGTAGTGGGATCTTGGTGTTTTTGCTGTTCTCTCTTTTCTGCTGATTATAATTTTATCAAGGTTTATCATGGTACAAATATATAGAATTATCTTTATATTCATTTTACAGAGAAAAAAAAGAAGGATTGAAACTCTTTTGTTGAGAATAGTATCTCTATTAGTAAATATGAATATGAGTAGATATGAAATAGAACGATCATTGTATTATTGTGATGATTTACTTGACTACCAACATGGTACTTCAGTTTTAGCTTTTATGTTTTTACACAAGCATTAATAGACACAGACACAGACACAGATTTCTAGGTTGGAAGAGACCTCAAGATCATCGAGTCCAACCTCTGACCTAACACTAAGTACTCCACTAAACCATATCGCTAAGCTCTACATCTAAACGTCTTTTAAAGACCTCCAGGGATGGTGACTCCACCACCTCCCTGGGCAGCCTGTTCCAATGCTTAATAACCCTTTCGGTAAAGAAGTACTTCCTAACATCCAACCTAAAACTCCCCTGTCGCAACTTTCGCCCATTCCCCCTCGTCCTGTCACCAGGCACGTGGGAGAATAGACCAACCCCCACCTCTCTACAGCCTCCTTTAAGGTAACTGTAGAGAGCGATAAGGTCGCCCCTGAGCCTCCTCTTCTCCAGGCTGAACAAGCCCAGCTCCCTCAGCTGCTCCTCGTAAGACTTGTTCTCCAGACCCCTCACCAGCTTGGTCGCCCTTCTCTGGACTCGCTCGAGCACCTCCATGTCCTTCCTGTAGCGAGGGGCCCAAAACTGAACACAGTACTCGAGGTGCGGCCTCACCAGAGCCGAGTACAGGGGCACAATCACTTCCCTAGACCTGCTGGCCACACTGCTTCTTATACAGGCCAGGATGCTGTTGGCCTTCTTGGCCACCTGAGCACACTGCTGGCTCATATTCAGCCGACTATCAACCAATACTCCCAGGTCCTTCTCGGCCAGGCAGCTTTCCAACCACTCATTTCCCAGCCTGTAGCTCTGCTTGGGGTTGTTGCGCCCCAGCTGCAGGACCCGGCACTTGGCCTTGTTGAACTTCATGCAGTTGACCTCAGCCCATCGCTCCAGCCTATCCAGATCCTCCTGCAGAGCCTTCCTGCCCTCGAGCAGATCGACACACGCACTTAGCTTGGTGTCATCTGCAAACTTACTGAGGGTGCACTGGACGCCCTCATCCAGATCATCGATAAAGATATTAAAGAGGACCGGCCCCAGTACCGAGCCCTGGGGGACACCACTTGTGACCAGCCTCCAACCAGATTTGACTCCATTCACCACAACCCTCTGGGCCCGGCTATCCAGCCAGTTTCTAACCCAGCGAAGCGTAAATACTTCATTTAATAATAATAATACTTCATTATAAAATATTTTACACCACTCTTTTTGAGTGGGTCTGTCTTTTTGTGCTTGAGATGGAAG
The DNA here is from genome assembly GCF_013377495.2 of Cygnus atratus. Lineage (NCBI taxonomy): Eukaryota > Metazoa > Chordata > Aves > Anseriformes > Anatidae > Cygnus > Cygnus atratus. The sequence goes on along the minus strand of NC_066362.1, from coordinate 195,523,439 downwards.
TTATTCCCATGAGGATTACTGAGTTGAGAACAGGTTGCCCAGAGATGCTGTGGAGTCTCCTTCCTTTGAGATATTCAAAGGCTGTAGGTGACCCTACTATGAGCAAGGAGTTCAACAAGGTGACCTCCAGAGATCCCTTCAAACCTCATGCATACTGTAACTCTGTTATTCTGTGATCTGATCCTCTAGTATTGCCCAGCCAAGTGACTTCTGCTAAATTTGTATCCCAGTGCTTGCACGTCCCTGTGCCCATTGCTTTCAGTATAGCCTTCAACAGTCCATGGTATCATTCAAGCTTTCAGAAGGCTGGTGCAGCATAGGGAATATGGTACACCCGATTAATGCCAGGTTCCTTGGCCAGATGCTTATGTGGATGTTTTGGAAATGAGTCCCATTGTCTGACTTGGTTCTTTCTGGGGTGCTCTTTCACCCCAGAACTTCCTTTTCAAGGCCTAGGGTGGTGTTTTGGGTGTTGGTGTATACAGGGTGTGTTTCCAGCTATCCCATTGTTAATTCTACCAAGGTAAACACATGACTCTTGACTTGCCAGGTTTGTGGCACTATGATGTAATCAATCTGCCAGCCTTGCTTCATACTGATATTGTAGCCACTGTCTGTACTGGGGACCTAAGTAACAACAACAGAAGTAAGCTGAGCTCCGGGGAGCACTGTTGACGTTTTCATGGAGGACAGTGCACTTGACTTTTCTGTTGCAGTTGTTGGGAAGGTGCTACTATTTGACCAATTTAAAGAGAAGCACATGTCTTATATTGTTAAAAACAAAAGATGTTTTGGTGAAAATCTTCATGCTGAAAAATCCTTATTTGAGAATCTAAATCATTCTTGTTCATGAGGATACTGTAGCTTAGTGAAATCAAAATATTTTAGTATGGGTCTACTGTATTTAAAATTTCAACAAATGAAGAGAAAAAATCAAGTATTTGTTGGGCAGTGGCTTACAGAATACTTAATTATGGTGCCTAATATTGTCTTTTATCATTTAATTGGAAAATTTAAGAAGTTATTACTATATACATGTCCTATTAATGTACTTCTTTTTATAGATTATTACACTTTTTTATTTTTTCTTCTTTATTTGAATTTATCACTTGAACCGTTAACCTGTGTAAGTCCCAATGATAAAGGTCATGATAAATTAGATCATGATGTAAAATTCCCTTCCTCTGGGGCTTGCTTAATATTTAGTGTTCAATGCTATTGTGTTGGATTTAGCACTTGAGTCATTTCCTGTGTTACTGTACATTTCCTTATCTACAGAAGTACCCCTGAGGTCTTGTAATTTGCAGACAATAGGGACTTTCTATCAAGCTTTTGACCAGTCTCTTAATTATTTACCATGTCAAAGATTCTCTAATGTTTTTATTGCCCCCTCGTGGGCCATTTACTAAAAGCAATTTGCTGTTTTGGAGATAAATTAACTTTATTTTGATTTGTACACAGCAAAAGAATTGTAAATAGGCTTTTTCAGGTCATCAGAGATCCTATTAAATTCTGCTGCCTTCATTTTCATATTCTTAAAAGATTTATTTTTGGCCTTGTTAATAACAACAAACATCTTGACATTTTAATACTGCAGTTGACTTTTTCAGAAGACTATAGATAAAAGATGAGGTGAGTTGAACTACTATTATTTGTGTTTTTTTTTTTTTTTTCCTGGCATTTAAAAAGGCTTATGTCTCTGTGAAGCCTAGGTTACTGCTGGACAAACCTGTCTGTTGGAGTGCACCTGGCTAATTATTAAGTACAAATTTATGGCCTCTGCCTGGTCACCCAAACGGGGCTTGTACCACAGATGAGAAGGACTTCTGTCTAGGCTAAATGTACAGATCTGGGAGGAAACCCGCTGGGAAAGCTCTTCACCTTCACATTGTCTTTGACATGCCCATGGTTCCTTTCTGAAATGGAGTGGTGAGTTGTCACTGCAGTTATACAACTGAGCATCACTTTCCCTTTCCTTCCCCCCCCTCAAAAATGTAGCGTAAATTCTGTGAGTCTTGGCCATATGAAGATTTCGGTATAAAGAATCAGGTTTGGTTGCCTTGGATTAGTAATTCTGCCCTCTAGACTGTTTTTTTCTTGCCCCTGTCTTGAAAGAGAAGCTGTAGTTACTACATTGCTAAAGTGAATGTGTCAAGTGGCTAAAGTCATGTGTATTGAACCTGGATGCTGGGATCAGACTTTGCGAGCAAAGCAAGATTGTTTCCAGAAGCTTCACTTGCAAAATTGTCATCTACATATCTCCAGATGCGGAAATAATAATAAAAAAAAAATGTATTTCTGTTGGTTTTGCTTCACTTTACTGCCCCCCAAATTAACTGCTTGAAAATCAGCTGGAGACTTCTGTGGTTTAGCCCTGGTGGGCAGCTCAGTACCACACAGCTGCTTGCTTGCTTTCCCCAGGTGGGGTGAGGGAGAGAACCAGAAAGCTAAAAGTGTGACAAATCATGAGTCAAGATAAAGACAGTTTACTAAGTAAAGCAAAAGCCATGCGTGCAAGCAAAGCTAAACAGGGAATTCATTTGCTACTCAACCACACCTGGTGACAGGTGGGTGTTCATCCTCTCCCAGGAAGGCAGGGCTCATCAAGCATAACTGTTTCTTGGGAAGACAAATGCTGTTACTCTGAACATCCCTCACACCCCCTTCCTCCGTCTTTACCTCAGCTGTTATTGCTGAGCATGACACCACGCAGCGTGGTACATCCGTTTGGGCAGTCTGGGCCAGCTCCCGGCTGTGTCCCCTCCCAGCTCCCTGTGCAACCCCAGGTACCTCTCTGGCAGGGCAGCACAAGGAGCTGAACAGTCCTTGGCTCTCTGTGAGCACTGCTCTGCAACAACTAAAACATTGGTGTGTTATCACCACTGTTTTCATTAAAAATCCAAAATAGCATCATACAAGCTTCTACAAAGAAAATTAACTCTATCCCAGCCAAAACTATATCAAGACTTAAAAACAAGGCTGGGTTAATACCTAGTATTATATTGTATCCTTACCTCAAATTCAACTGATAAGGTTTTCCTCCAAGAATAATATGGGCCAGTAGATTGTTTACTTCTTCAGTCTTTTTTTTCCCCCCTGTATGCCTGTGTTTCAGTGTCACTGTCTGCAGTATGTGTAAATATGTGTCTGTCTGTATGTATACAAATTGATTTTTCTTTCTTGTATGAAGAATATAATATAAAGTATTTGTCATAAATTACCAGTATACAAGTAGTTCTTTCTGTGATACAGTGATTAATTTCTTATTCTACTTCACATATCACTTCACAGTTTGTAGAATAATTTTGATACTATATAGATATTAGTAAAAATTTGCATTTATATAGGGCATTTAATGATGAAGGGTCATAAATGTCCTTCAAAATTCAGCATACTGGTATGAAAAGTACCCAGAGGTAACTTAATTCACTTCTGAAATGTAGCGTCTGTTCACATATATAGTATCCATCTAAATATTGCAGTATCCATCCAAGTATTTCTAATGCTCCTGGTTTTGTTTTATAGCATCCTGCACAACACTTACAAAATTATATTATAAAAAGGGTGGAATTCTACTTACTTGCCTAAGTTTAGCTTATGTAGCAGGCTGGTTTACCCTTGCTGGCTAAAGTGTTTGAAGATCTGTTTTCTGACAAAAATTTGTAAAACAAGAAAAGTATGGATTAAAATCCTGGCTAGTCAGACTTCTGTGGCTCTCCAGGTGGTAATTTTCATAGATGTAAATTGACAACAGTCTCCTACCAAAAAGTAGGTTAGTAGGTTAAAATCCTGTAGTCCACATATAAAGACCGGTATGGACAAATAGCAGTAGCAACCTTATAGTATTGAGAACTTGAAAATCTTTTGGAAGATTTAGGCAGAAAGTAAATAAACAGACCGTTTTGTTTGTTTGTTTCAGGAAATAAATTATATTTTATTTAAAAGTGCCAAGAATTATATCCTTAGCCTCAGTCCTGAAAGTGATGTATACAGAGAGAGGGATTACATTGAATTAAAACTACTGGTAAAATAGATTTATACGTGCCATTAAATACTTGAAATGAAGTGTCTATGTTCATCCTTGCCTCTTTAAGTATTAAGAATTGTCATTAATTTAATATTTTCCATGCATAGTGATATACATACAAACCAACAAATTATATCCCTGCAACTGTCCTAGTCGCTCTGTGGGCCCAGTGTTTCTCTGCTATGTATTTATATAGTCAGTATTCTAATTCTTATCATTACTGCAGATTCTCACTAAATAAATAAATAAATAAATAAGTAAATCAGGAAAAACAAACCAAAAAAAAATAAACAAACAAGCAAACAAACAAAAAAAAACCAGGAGACATTGTACGAAAGGCCTGAGGACCTGAGGACCTGTAAGAGAGGCAGAGAAGCCTGAGGACTGCTTGGTTTTGAACTGACTTTTTCACTGTTTTCTTATCCTCGGTGTTTTGTTTTGTTTTGTTTTGTTTGTTTGTTTTTCTTTTCACTTTGATACAATCAATGCTACCATAATTGTTCTCTCTCTGGTTTTCTTGTTCCTTTCTTTTGGCTGTACAACTCTTGTTTCTATTGGTATTATTAAAAAGCTATCAGTTTGGTAAACACTGGCAGATGACAAAAATATGTAGAAAAAACTAGGGGAAAAAAAGGCATATATGGTCAAGGAAGAGAAATGGGAAGCAGTAGATGCAACTACCGTGACTGAACTGTGAGCTGCAATGCTGGAGAGAGGTACAAAGAGGAGTGGTATGTTGCAGAAGTACCTTACAGTCAATGAGTGGTACATTACTAAAAAAAAAAAACTGTTGAGAACGCTTAGGTATACTGAGTACTATATATGGATAACATGAATGTGTGTTTTCCATATTGTTTCTGTGATTTTGCGCCCTTGCTATTTTTAGTCTTGACAATTTCTGGGAAGGATTTGTACATATAAGGCATGGAGACCTGCCAACTTGTAACTCATGTTCTGAACACTGAGAGAATAAACATCCCGGACTTTGTAGGGCTTAACATTTGTGTGAGCAAGTACAGAATAAGACATGAACTGTAAGGTACAGCTAGCAAGCTTTTTCTTCAGCTGCAGTTTTGAATATGTAGCAATAATGATGGGGGTGTGATTATTCCAAGAGAGGTGTTGTTTAGAGGGTGTTTATAATTAGAGATTTTTCCACTGCTTTGTCCAGTCCAATTTGTTCATTTTGATGGAAGAATCATTAGTGCTAGCCAAAATAACTGGGAAATTAGTAGCAACTAATATAGCACAATATTCATGTCTTCCTTGTCTTAACTGGCATTTAGGAATGGCCTTGGCAGAGTGGCAGCCCATATGTAGAGGCTGGAGACTCTGCAAACTGACAGCTTTTTGAATTTTGATCATTCTTCAGTTTCACATGCATTCAGTGTAGCTGTGAAAACAGATGAGGAGGCAGGGAAGCTCTATAAATGACAATGTCCCTAATAAGGATAAGTATCTCAGCACTAATTGAAGGAATATGTGCATAACTTCTGTGGATGCCAGTTTTGCTGTTTTTCTCAAGCTGTTATTTAGGGGCTGAATATTTCACTTAACTGCAGTCACTTGTACCAAGGCTTTGGAAGCACAGAAACAACAGATGAAAACATGTCTCTAATGAAAACCTGAAACAATCTTGTTTGTTTGTTTTCCTTTCTTTTAAAGAAAGAACTTTTGGTTTATGAGAGAATGTGAAAAATGAGAGATATCCTTAGAAAAGGATGAAGAACTTAAATTAAAAAATATTTTTCCATTTCCACTTTTTTTTTTCTTTCTATATTTAGAGAATGAATAAATGCCATGGTGTCACACCATGGAATTCAACAGAATTTACTACAATCAAAACCATGACTTAGTTAAAGATGTGAGAATGGCAAGGTTCACACAAGACTTACTGCAGGCTATTGGAGGATTTCTAAACTCAGATGCGTGCTCACAAACCTTCCCTCTTTTTCATGCACTACCCTTCTCCTTCATCAGTGTGTACAGCAGACAATCTTTGAACCTCGAGGAGTCTGCCCCGAGACGCGTCCCACCTCAGGGGGAGATCCTCAGTCACAGCCCGCTGTGGTCCCTGGAAAGCTGAAAGGATGCTTTGCTTAGGACCTCTGAGGATAGTACCATGACTGTCAGTACTTCTCCATCCTGACAGATATCCTGTTCAGATAAGGCAATTCTGGTATTTTCCACCAAACATGCCATTCTGGTACCTTCCAGAATGTACAGTTCTGGTACTTCCCAGGCTGGACTGTGATCCAGGCTGCAGGGTCCAAGACACCATCAGGGAGTGCCTGTCGATACTTGTTATGCCTGTTATGCCTGTTGCTAACAAGAAGATGATGTAACATTACTTAATCTTGAGTCATAGTTGAGCTGAGGAAAGAGCTACTCCACCACACGTGGTGATCCTGAATTAAGGAGGTGTTTGTCTATGATGTAAATCCCAGATGTGGAAGAGTATGAACACACAGACACACATACTTCATTAATTTCCACAGAACAAAAGAAAGAGGGGAAGATCTATGAAGATCTTTCTGTGTTATTCTTCACTTAATTATATATATATAATATATATATATAATATAATATATATATATATAATATAATATAATATATATACAGTAATATATAGTAATATAAATGAGCTTTTCTGGCCTCAGAATGACTCAACATTTTTAAATCCACATTGTGACTACTGCTTTGTTTTTATGCCATCTAATATTAAATATGACTTTTTATTTTCCAGTGACCAACAAAATACGAATGAATGGCTTGTCCTAAGCCCAGCTTTTCTGATGTTTCCAAAAGTATTAAGGCTTTAAGGATTTAGGTCTTTTTTATAAAGCTGTATGAAAGTACAGACAAATATGAGACATTTACCAGTTTCGCTTTAGGAGTTCTGGTGGTATGAGAGATCAGACAGAAAAGAAAGAGAGAACGTAAGAAGTAAAAACATGTTCTTATAACACTTAGCCTATTCTTAAAGAAAAAGAAGGCACAAGCACAATTAAAATTTGGAATTAGATGACGTGCTTTCATAGTGCAACACACTATGAAAGTTCATGCCAGGAGTTACTGCAGAGGCTCTAGTTCAGTAGCATTTATTTTAAAAGTCCTGGAAACTGCAGCCTGCTCTGGGACTGATCTACCAAAGTCCTCAGAATCAAAGGCAAATGTCTGATGGGTAATCTCCCTCTCAGCTGTATCTCTAGTCACTATGTGGGATTTAAATGGTATATGAAATCCTCCTAGCATGTTACTTTTTGGCTGAATTTCATCATAGAAACAATAATAGGTACATGACCTGATCCTGCTGAGGAACAGCTTTTGGAAATGAAATGCATTATACATTATATATTTTTGTATACTTTTAAATATATCTTGAAGTCATGGAGAGCACTTAGTGGTAACTAGTCAAATGGTAGTGTAAATTTACCATAGGTTTGTAACTTAAAAACTAATATTTTTATTTTTATCCTCACTTACCATGACTTCTATAATCATTTATGTTATATACATATATTCTTTGCTTTCCACAAAGGTGTAAATTCTCCAATCCAAAAGGAATAAAGGAAGAAAAAGGTTGCCCTTGGAAGTAGAAGTTCTCAGTTCCTTCTGTTCATTAGCACTGTTTAGACTTGCAAATAATGTGAAGAAAAAATACTGTCTAGATTTGTGGCCAGGCTGGCATATGTGTAAAAGTTAGGAAGGAAAATAAGTCAACTGAGATGTCAGTCAGAAGCTGTTTAAGCTGTAATGATAAAGAAGATGAAATAATCTGTTTTAATTTTAATTAACACTAAGGGGACAGAAGGCAAAATTCACATTAGCATTCTGAATAATCTTGAACATTCATTGTTTTCTGGCTGTCTGAGTCAGCAGCCTATTTGAATCAGTCAGTCTTAGAAAATTATATTATGATATATTGGTTTGATCACTTTCCTAATTCTTTTTGGAACGCAGCCATCATTTACAAAACTGCAGAACAAAAGCATCTGAAGTACTTCATAAAAAAAAAAAAAGTACATAGAATCCACCAACAATTTAAATTCCGTATCTGTATACCAGTAGGGAAGTTAATCATGCCTGAAATGTGATTTTACTTTGTTGATATTTGAAACAAATTTTACAAATACCATACATTCTTTAGTCTGTCTTTGAGTGATCTGAATCTACCTTGAAGACTTTATGTTGAGATTTATCTTGAAATCTTGAATCTTGAAATTTTGCTAAAACATCATAAAAAATAATAAATAAAATTAGACCTCTTCCATTATCTAGCAGCCATCTAATATTGTAAAGGGTTAAAAACAGCAGAAGAAAAATTTACAGAGAAAGTCCAAGTCGCTAGCATAGTTAATTTGTTTTTGCTGAGTCCATTTTCCAGTATTGATTTTTGATCTGGGCACAACATTGCTAGAAGCTGGATTTTTTTTTCTTTTCTTTTTCAGCTAAAAACATTTGCTTTACTTTGCTTTGTTTATTCCAGTGTGGGCAGCACATATTTTTGTGCAATTAAAATTTGGGAATATTTTTGAAAACAGAGGAAGGAATGTAAAAGACATCAGAGTTTATTTCACCACAGTTTGCAGGTACCCAACTTCAAAAAATAAATCTTGAAATCCCAAGTCAGTCTTTGCCTAAATTTCTGAATACTTATATACTCTGGGTGCATATATTTCCTACCGGATGTTTCCCAAGTGCCTCAGTTTCTGCCAGTAGACATGCACTCAACAATCTAAGTTGTGAAATGGAGCAACGAAGTAACTCGTTCATGTCAAAGCCCCATCAGGATTCCCCAGGGAGGCATTTGCTTGCCTTGTGGAGCCTGAGCTGGAAGATTTCAAGACTTGCCTACCAGATAAATACAATGCCAGCCAAACATGAAGTAGGACCATTAAAGCTGTAGTAATTAAAGTTGGAACAAGGTAGACTAGAATTGAACTTTTGCCTGGTCTCTTCCCTCCACAGACTATTCACCAGTAACTGAGAAAGAAAGACCTTGTCCTTCCTGGGATAAATATTCAATCGAAAATAGAGCAGCCTTAGCCAGCGAGAGAGCTTCATGGTGTGTGTTTTTGCCACATTGTTTAAGGCAGCCCTGACAGAGGTAGTGGATATGATTTCTTGTGCCCTCAAAATACAAAAATAGGTTGAATCTTTCTAATGAGTTAAAGGAAGGAGTCTATTTCTTCCTCATCATCTCATTTCACAAGAGTGAAGTGATGCAACACTTCTCTGCAGAAGATAGTTTATGGCTCCACCCAGACCCAGAGACAGGAACCTATATCCAGATGCACCAGCAAACATTTTACATTGAGAATAAGGGCTCATGCCACTACCTGGAATTTCTTATTTCTTACGTTAAGGGGTTTTGTGGCCTGTCAGATGGCTTTTATAGCTCCTTGGATTTTTTTTTTTAGACAAGTACCTCACCATTCTGGTCATAAGGAATTCAGTGTATCAGCTTAAATGTTTATTTTCTTGAAGTTTGTACAGAATTTTCTGGAATTCCTTAGTTCCATTTAATCTAAATAAATGACTACAACTATATTTTATTATTCTATTGTGCTTGACAAAACAAAATGTCTGTTCCAAAGAGATGAAGGCTTCTTTCTTAGCAACCGGGGTTACTGGGAGATGTAACAACAACATCAAATGAAAAAAAAAAAAAATTACAAGGTTTTACAATGAAAAATATAGATCGGAATGAAAATTAAATTTAAAGTGCACAAGCCAGAGAATAACAAAATAGTAAGTGAAAATGTTAAAGCACTGATGTTATCTGTGGGAGACAAATACAGTATGTTTGATTTCAAGTTTCAGAAAGCTTGGCAAGTAATTTACTCAGTAGCACTCATTCTCGAGTATCTCCATTGCATGCCTCAGTGTAATCAGTTTTAGCCAAAATATAAAACCTTCATCAGGAGATACTGTGGGATATCAGCCGGAAGATATTCTTCCTTAAAGATTTGATACTTTTATTCAAAATCGTTCTCTGAATAAAAGAAATAATGGAACTGTAACAAGGTCTGCCCTGTCTGCATACCCTGCACACAGCGATAGGCATGTCTGTCTCTGTTTCATCTTACAGCAAAATGTATAGATATAAATGGATTTGAAAGACTTTCCCAATAACGTTTTTCAACATTGATAAGTTGCCCTGCAACATTTCAGTTTGATGGTTTTGGTCAAGTGCTACAATGAAAGCCTAACTAATTAAAGTTAAAATTATTAACAGCAGCATGTGTATGGACCCAGAGTAGAATCTGTTATAGCTACAAGCTTTTGAGTATATTAAGAATTCTTCAGGAAGAAACGTTGCATATCAGTTACAACTGTTAAGGCAATACTGTAAAAGGTGTTGTGTAGCAGGCTTTCCACAGGGTTTGCAGCGCTATTTTGGCTGGAATTTTCCCTCAGAAGAGATCCAGTGATGAAAGATAATTGGAAACTTATCAATTGTCTGCATTAATTCTCAACATTAAATGTATTGATAACAATGGTGAATAATCATAACATTCGTTAATTTAGACAGGCAAACAGTGCTCAGCAATATATGAAAAAGACATGCCTAAATTGCAGAACATTAGTCAAACTGTCCAGCACTGGTTCAAACAGCACCTGCTGCTGACATTTAACGTTATCAAGTTAAAAGAAAAAAAATAAAATAAAGGGTGTGTGTGGGGAGGGTGGAAACATTAGAACTTGGTCATCTTTCACACTTACTGTCTTATTGCTTTGGAATATATTTTTATATAAATGTGCTGAAAAACATCTGATTTGGAAAAAAAAAAGAAAAAAAACCACCTCAAAAACATAGAAATAACTTTTATCTTATGATGCTAAAAGATAAACTGGAATAGTCAGGAGTTGATGACAATCATAAAGAAAATGGGAAGAGAAGACATGCTATGCTATTTCCCATTTAGAAGGTTACCTACATAAAGAACTGTCTAGTTCCGCCTGCGCATGCTTATCACAATACCATTCTTCAGGGTGCCAATAATGTATCACCTATCAGGACAAAATGTGCAAACAACTATGCTGCCACTTTTTGACTGAAGCATTTACAAATACAGGTGAGCACAATGTTATATCTATATCGTAAGTTGTTTCTTCATGGATCCTTGTTCAGGAGGAATTTAATACTGTTTGCATGTAGAGAACAAGGAAAGGAAGTTTATACAGGAGATGGATGAGCACATTTCAGATTGCTTCCCTCTTGTTTTCTTTCACCAGGACAAGATGCATGAATGAATATTTAGTAGAAAAGGGAAGCAAAATGCTAGGAACACATTCTTTTGCATAGGTCTGCAGTATTTATCTCTATAATAGTCTCCTTGTTCTGTGCAGTGGGTTGAGACCAATCTTCCCATGGTTACATAACTAAAACAGCTAGATTCAATAAAGACTATTTTACTCCTATATATATATATGTGTGTGTGTGTGTGTATATTTATATATAAACCCTGCTTAGAAATTAGATCAAATAGTTCATTATTTGTTATAACTTAAACAAAAAATGACACGTTTGACAAGCTGTTTGTTAGCATCATGTGAAAGATTTTAAACCCTTTAATATTCAGAAAACCATGTTACTGGAAAAAAAAAAGTGTTTATATAACCTATAGATATGACACAATGTGGGGGTTGTTCCTGGGAATTACCTAGGAAGAATGTAGGAATGAAGAACAACACACTGTATTTTGGTTTTCACTGACTGATTACAATACTGTCTTCATCCACAGCACAAATGGCCATTATTATTATTATAACAATGTAAAGTGTATTTATTTTTGAGAGATAACATGCTGTTGTGTTTTAACCCAGCCAACAGCTAGGCACCACACAGCCATTCACTCACCCTCCCCCCTCCCTCTCTGGGATGGGGGAGAGAATCAGGAAAATGAAGCCTGTGGGTTGAGATAGAGACAGTTTATTAGGACAGAAAAAAAAAATAATAATGATAATAGTACTACTACTAATAATGTGTATGAAACAAGTGATGCACAATGCAATTGCTCACCACCCACTGACCGATGACCAGCCTATCCCCAAGCAGCTGGCCCCCCCACCCCGGCTAGCCACCCCTATATATTGTTTAGCATGACATCAGATGGTATGGAATACCCCTTTGGCCACTTTGGGTCAGCTGTCCTGGGTCTGTCCCCTCCCAACTCCTGTTGCACCCCTAGCCTGCCCACTGGCAGGACAGAACGAGAAGCTGAAAAGTCCTTGGCTTAGTGTAAGCATTGCTCTGCAACAATTAAAACATCAGTGTGTTATCATCACTCTTCTCATCCTAATCCAAAACATAGCACCCTACCAGCTACTAGGAGGAAAATTAGCTCTATCCTAGCTGAAACCAGGACACATGTTAGAATACATGAATCTCTGTACTGTATGTTCTCTACAAGACAAAATTAATTTCCACATCATATCTGATATGGTACTTGGATTATAACTACATATCACAGAATCACAGAATTGTAGGGGTTGGAAGGGACCTCGAGAGATCATCGAGCCCAACCCCCCTGCCAAAGCAGGTTCCTTAGAGCAGGCTGCCCAGGTAGGTGTCCAGACGAGCCTTGAATATCTCCAGAGAAGGAGACTCCACAACCTCCCTGGGCAGCCTGTTCCAGTGCTCCATTACCCTCACCGTGAAGTTCTTTCGCATGTTGGTGCATTACCCCTTGTCCTATCCCCACAAACCACTGAAAAGAGGTCTCCCACACCTCGGGTATTTATACACACTGGTGAGATCCCCTCTCAGTCTTTTCTCAGGGCTGAACAGACACAGGCCTCTCAGCCTTTCTTCATAGGGAAGATGCTCCAGGCCCCGTATCATCTTTGTGGCCCTCCACTGGACTCTTTCCAGGAGATTCCTGTCTTTTTTTGTACCAGGGAGCCAAGAACTGGACACAGTACTCCAGGTGAGGCCTGACCAGGGCAGAGTAGAGGGGGAGGATCACCTCCCTTGACCTGCTGGCCATGCTCCTTTTAATGCACACCAGGATCCCATTGGCCCTCTTGGCCACCAGGGAACACTGCTGGCTCATGGTCAACCTGTCGTCCACAAGGACCCCCAGGTCCCTATCCTCAGAGCTCCTCTCCAGTAGGTCACCCCCCAGCCTGTACTGATACATGCAGTTGCTCCTTCCCAGGTGCAGGACTCTACACTTGCTATTATTAAAATATATAAGTGAATATGGATGTGTAATATATAGTGAATATGGATAATAGATGGATATAGACATTCCCTTTTATATGTTGCTTCAGTCAAGAGGACACCTGAATATTTTGTATGTAATGGAAGATAGATGTGTAAATGGAATATAGAGAGGACCGAGCTTTATGGGTCCCTTGAGGTTTTGTTCAAAATGCTCTATAAATTTCAAGAGGAAAGTGAACTTTCTTACCTACAAAGCAAAGAAAATTATCTATTAGTACTGTGGAAAAGCTTTACACCTCTGATGTAAGTTTGGGTTATTTGGGGGTTAGCACACTAGCATCATTTAGGTCTTGGACTTGCCTTTCTCTTTATGAACTGTCTTAAGAGTGTTAAAGATTTAATTAAAAAAAAAAAAAAAATCAATATTTGTCCCTTGAGTGTGGTTTTGATCACTGAAAACACAAGAGGAACTTCTTGCTATTGTGGTTTGTTTTGTCAAGATACCTTTGTGTAAGTCTAAAACAGACTTTCCCAAATCAGTATAGACCTAAATAAAGTCTCTGTCTCACAGCCAGACTCATCAGGATACCCAGACTGTTTGATGAGCAGTAGTAGTGAACTCCAGGGATGCAAAGTTGCTCCAGTTGTTAGTTTGTAAGGAACAGCAGGTATGGGGAGATCAAATTCAGGTTGTCTCTAAAAGTATGCTATAGCTCATCTTTCATACAGGCTACTACTGTGTTCTTCTCATTTACAGAGGCACCATTGATACCACTAGAATTGGAAACTCTAGGCATAGATAACATCAATATCACTTTTCCTAGGCCTAACTGTGTTGGTAGTATTTCTGGAGAGAGGCTTCCTAAATCACAGGGTAAAGTTCCATGCGCTTGTTGAGTGACAATGGCCTCATGAAAAAGAATTAAAAACAAGCTGCTTTTCCATACTGACTTGCTAACTGCGAACTTTAAATTAGGTCACAGCACTATTATTATCTTTTTAATCAGTCTGGCAGACGGCCTGTGAACCAAAGGCAAGAGGATTACTCTTCATAATGAGGAAGAAAGTGAGTCATAAATTAAATTTATGAACATTTTATGTGAATATTTATTAGTGCAAGAAATGTAAACAGAAACATCTTACATTATGATTGTGAACACGTTTATGAATTAGTTCACGTCATAGAAATTTGGTAGAGTCACAGGACTGGAACATTAACACCAATAGTAGTCCTTACTTAGGAAAGATTGGCTAGCGAAAAAGGAGTAAAGTAAACATTGCACAGTTTAAAAGGGAAGTGAGCAGTTTCTTTGAGTTGCCTAAGAAATTGTACTTGCTGAGAGTCTGTGCTTAGTAATAAAAAAAGGAAAAGAACATGGGCACTGTGACTGAGGTCTTTTAAACGCTGATAAATGAGTGATCGTGTGGATAAGGATTTTTATTTTTTTTTTATTTTTTATTTTTTGTGAGCAATTAGTGGAATTCCATAGCAGACAGATCTTAAAAGCAGCGCAAAATCTAAACTACCTGGACAACCATACAACCATTCAGAAGGAAATAGTAGAATCTGAATTGACAAGGAAGTTTTGGAATATGATGGTCATATATATATATATATATATATATATATATATTTTTTTTTCTTTTCTTAAAAACTAGTTAAAGGACAAAAATAGTGGAGGGAAGGTATATCTCCTTTTGTCTGTAAGCTAATAGTTTCTTCTAACAAGAAGTATCTGAATAAAAGAAAGAAATAGTAAGGCAACTTATTTAAAACAGGCAACCATTAAAAGATAAATTTCAGTGTTTAATAAAAAAGATAGAAATATCAGGATAAGAAAAACATGAGAAGTGTATGTGAATCTTCATGCATCTACTTAAACAAAAATATATATGGCCCATAAGATAAACTTATGAGAAGTGCCCTAATACCTTTACTGATGACACATAGAGAGTCCAATTTCTGTAATTCCGCTAAATGAGGCTAACATCTTCCAAATAATGAAGAAAGGTGACATTGGCTGCTCAGAGAAAACGAATGAGTACATTTGCAAATGGCCAGCTGATATACAGCTTGTGGTAGGCTTACTGACATTGGTTGTAGCCAGTACAAGAAAACCCACAAAAAAATATATTTAAATCACAAGATTTTTTTAGCAAATGAATAAATAAATAAATAAATGTTTGTGGCAATGCCACATTTTGGGTATTTTGGGAAGGATGTTTATAGTTCCTATGGACTACAACTGTGGACAACTGCAAGGAGTTAGGAAAATGTGATCCTAAGTAAAGCAGAATTTTTAAGCAGAACCTATTTCTTAACCATTCAGTATAAGCAGTTTTCTGGAAATAAGCTGAAAATTTATCACCATTAAAAAAGAAAGGAAATAGAACAAATTCTAACATTCCAAATTGTGGAAGGGCAGAAAAAGGCCAAGTCACTCAAAACCCACTTCTGATCTTGACAAACTTGTGAGAATTGTTCATATAATATAGGAGACTATTTTAAAAGTGGTTTTAACTGCACTACAGCCTGCAAAAATGTGACAAATTATCTCCCACAGCTCTAAGAAACTCATTTCCCAAAGGAACGGTGGCAATAAAACTTTGTCCTTATAATACTTTGTATTTGTAAGTCTAAAAAAGATTTATAAAATTCACTAATTAGGCCCCACAAACCTCAAGAGAACAAGTAAAGCAATAGTTTACTAATTTTTATGGTTGCTGCACACCCAACTAATGTGATTTGCCAAAGGTCACACAAAGTCAGATACAGAGTTAGGAAGAGATCAAAAGACGTCCTTCATTCCTAAAGGTCAATGGCAAAAGGGTGCCCAGCAAACAACACTTTTCCTCCACAGTTTAGATTGCTGTATGCCTATATTCATTAAAATATCATTGGGCAGACTCTTCTGATAGTTTTCATCCTCTTTATTGCTCTGCTTTGTGGAGAGCAATTAATATGAAAATAGTAACTCTGTATATTAGGTAAAATAAAATAGCTTTTCATAGGACAATTATAATAAATTCCAAAATCTTTCAATATTTGTTCAGTATGTATTCATGGCATTGTGAAAGAATTCATAACATTAATCGTAAGAAAGAAATAAAGGATACTGTCTACAGGGGAATTCATGAACTTCAAATGCTTGCCACAGTAAGACAGACTCACATAATACTGCACTAAACACTTCACGTCCCATTCATATACTCAGGGAAATTTATTTTTCAGTATAGCTGCTGGAATAATTTGGGACATCTGTGTATGTATCAGTGAAAAATGCCTGTTAAATCCTAAGATCAATATATTTCTGCATGCCTCAAGGAGTATTAAGTCCATCATGAACTGACAAATGCTCTAACAGAAATCAATCTGCTTGATTGATTGATTGATTAAGCTGTAGAGCACAGTGTCAGCTATTAACCTGAGTCACTGGACTCTGGCCAAACAACAGTTAGGCTAAGAAGGCAACACACACCAAAAAAAGCAGAAGTCTGAGGTAGAAAATCTCTTCAAAACCACCTAATTTTCAAGCTGTTGGAACTCAGTTGTACATATATATAACATATATGCATACATTTCACCAGTATTCACTAAGGAGAAAAATTAGCAAAGAAAAGAAATTGGAAGGTTCTGTTTGCAGTAGAGAGGTTCTTCTTAAGGTTCTTTTCCTTAAGTGTCACTTAAGGAAAAACAAAATTAATTGCAGGATAGAGATGAGTATACTTTAATTTGAAAGAAAAAGCCACATGCAACAGAATACTGAGATTCCAAGGGAAAGTCTGCCCTATCTCCCCAGGCTCTCAAGACAGGAAGAAAATTAAGGGAAAAATACAAATATATATATAGAGAGAGATATTGCTTTGTTCAGATGCCCATCTTTTGCTAAGAAGAGATAAATTTTCTTTATTGTACAAAGCTAAATGTCTATTTTATGTAAATGAACTTAACACTTGTATGTCCACAAGTTTCACATCTGTGAAAGGACTGGAGTATCCAGTCCTACGGAAGACTATGGCTTTTCTGTGATATCTAACTCAGACTTCTCAGAGAAAAATATGAGACCTAGTAGGCTCCAGATCTTATTCCAGAGAAGTAGACTCAAAATCTATGTCTAAAATTCTAAATAAAAGTGTATCAGAGATCACTTCAAATCAAATGGCAACAAATAGTCATTGGGCCAAAGGGAAAAATGCTTAAAGCTACCTTTTACCCCACCAGATTTCTTGAGAGTTGGGATGCCCAAAACAGAAGTAAGATATGAAGCTAAACCGTGTGTGTCCATAGCATTGAATTTTAAACAGTGTGAATAAACCACAGTGAGTAAGCTTCCCCCCCCCCCAGCCCCAGACTACTTATATACCCAAGCACAGTCACTTGGAAAGCACTAGCACAGAGAGCTTTGTTAAAGCTGTGGCACCTGCCTCAAGAGCCTTCCTGGAATTTCCAGCAAACAGATGTTCAGAAAATAGACACATTTTAAAATAATAAAATAATAATAAAATAATAAAATAAAATGCACTGTGTTTTTTTTCAGTGACTGGTTTTAGGTGTGGTTTTGGCCAAATTATTCAGCATTTTCTCACATTAAAGTAGTATTAAATCATGAAACTATCTCACTTGCAGTCACGAGTTATCCATCTCAAGGATTATAGAAACAGGATCCTAAATTAGATATTGGCATTTTAACTTGATCTTAAAAAGAGAGCTTATTTAGTGGTAGGAGGAAAATGAAAGCAATTTCCTAGTCTCAATCCCTCATTCCTCTTTATATGTAAATGTACTCTCATACAAACAAAAACAAAACCAAACTGTAAACTGGCTGCAAAATAATTAATCTGAGAGTAAAGGGATGAAAGCATAAAGCAATATCAGCATTTAGTTTGCTATAAGTAGGCTAGACATTTCCAAATCTGAAATACTAACCTGAAGAAACAGAAGGTAAGTAGTCAGCCACTGCTTGTTGACATCATCCCATTTTCTTGTTCTAGTAAAACTATCTTGACAACTGTAAATTACAAATATCTGGGATTGTTTATAAACCTTCTTATGGGGATTTTTTATTTTTATTTGTTTTATTTAGAATAAATCTTTGGTAAAATATCAAAATATAAGGAATAAGCTATTGTATTACATATAGCAATTTCCTGATTTCTAGGGTCAAATCCCCTTTATAACAATTTATGTTACCTACTATTCTAAGGCCTTGATTTGCTTTCTAAATTACAGGTGCGCTTTACCATTATCTTGTAACATCAGCTCCTTCTTTGCATGTGTTAGTGATTTGTATGTCCTCTAGATGATAGAGCAGATACACCTGCATGCTGAAGGGCTGAATTAAATCATTAATCAGGCTTATGTCAGGCTACTTTGGGCCCCAGTGCATCATTTGATTGTAAGCACTTTGTTCTTCACTTGCTTCTTTACTTCTGCATGAGTTATTTTGCCTCTTTCAGCAGAACACCTTCCCTGAAGGGAAGCAGTCGTGCAGTTTTCTAGGTTACCATCAACTGGGACAGCAGTCATAAATGCCATTAAAGAAATGAGTGTTTATGCAATAATGATTCTTCAGGAAATCAACTTATCTTGGGGTCTGAAGTTCATTTGCAAACTGATGTTTGTTTTTTTTTTGTTTGTTTGTTTTGTTTTGTTCTTCGTGCAGTCATATCCTAGTGCTTCATTTGAACAGAGCAATATGTGTTTGGTATAAAGAAACAGTGAATTCTGGTGAATCTTTGTAGTTAGCACAGATTCCTAAAAAACACTTCCAGAGGAGATACTACGTAGAAGTAGGATGTCATCTCAAGGATGCCCATCTCTCTCCATTGTCTATAAAGGAAACCTAGAATAATGAGAAAAGACATGTTAAATCCAAAATTATATCTGTGATAGTATTATGAATGACAGATGGGAACCCATCCAGATGTTCACAGTTCCAAGTCCAGTGGTGATCCATAAGATGACCCTTACTAGCTATCTATGCTATATTAACTCCACTCTTTGTAGAAAAGACAATGTTTATGTGTATTCCTCCATTCCCGGTTAAAAAACATTCATCCACCAACTCTAACATTTTAAGACTTTTCCCATATTTCCCCATACAGATAATTCCTGCTTAAAAAATATGTAATTGATTATACTACAATTTAATTTATTTCTTCAGCTATTGTTGAATTTAATAATAATAATAATAATAAACAGATGAAAAATGGTCAGGAAAACAGAACATTTTTAAAAAATATATTATTATTAGTTGATCAGCTTCAGAAGTTGTGCTTTCTACAGTGCAAAAATATTGTACTCACCTGATTTATAGTTACAGATGGCTTTATTTTTCCAAACAAGAGCTTGGTCATCACATGTTTATGTGAAATGTCACTCGTCTTACCGCTCAATGCTCGCCGAGGAATCCCATTTTCCTTTCTTGCTCCTCCTCTGATCTTCTCAGTCATGGCGTGTTGCAGAGAAACACAGGTCATCAGCATAAAATGTTGAGGCCTGGACTCTGCAAATGCTCAAGGTCATTCCTGTAGTTTCATCAGGGACTTCATTAGTTCATTAGTTGTGCTAGTAATCCTTCCAGATCTAGAGTACGTGCCTGCTGAGCCGCATTTACATACTGCCCTACACGCTAACACTACAAAAACAGGAAAAACAAGGTAATTCCAAACTTGGAATAGACTTTTATACTTAATTAGGAGGTGTGAATTCAAGTCTGATGATTTAAGTGTTTGTAACTGTTACTGAAGCAGTTAAAGAGTCATAATATACACGACAAAATATCTGCATAATACATATATAATACAGAACAGCATTAATATGACCAGGTTGTCTGTAATTCTAGAAATTCCTGTTGAAAAGAAAGTTTAAAACCTATTTAAAGAGAGAACTTCCTTACAGATGACAAATTCAAAACCAATAAGTCTTTAAGTTGCTAGCTCACTCAGAATATTGTTTTTAAGGTGTGAACAAGAGTCTGATTACAATTTACTGTTTATAACTTATGTATAAGACATAGTGAACTGAATCGAAAAGATATCCCATTGCATTTTCAAATTAAACGGAATTAAGCAAAACAGAATTAAACACTTCTCTAATCTTTCTTTAGTTACCAGGAAGAGGTTGATTAGATAGTGTTATTTCTGAGGAATATTTTCTTCTACACAATGTGCACATCTACAACAGAGTGCATACATACATAAACAGAGAAAAGCTAAATGAATTAAACAAAGGCATAGTCCTTCAACAGCAAATTATAAAGAATTTATAATAATGTATTTCGATGCATGTTTGGCATATTTGGAAAGTACTGTTCCTTTGAGAAGATGTTTTTTTTAAAAAACTTCTGAGATGACACACTCCTGATTTAGCACACCTGTGATGATGTCATTAACATCATTGTATGCAGTACAAAGAAGAGCCAATGACATGCAGTGCAAAGCTATCTGCCATGGAAGATAGTTCTTGAAAATTTACTCCACGCAGACTGGCATATTTCATAAAATGTAGCATCTCATAAAATGTAAGATGTATGTCTCATTTACATGAATCACATGCGAGAGTTTCAAGCTGTTAACATGCAGTGTTCATTCCATAATGCAAGTCAAAGAGGACTTAAAATGACTGCTCTGAGAACCGCTGTCCACATGTGAACTTTTAGCCAGAACTGACTTCCATAAGATTTCTGATTCTGCTTAAAAAAAAAAAAAAAAGAAAGAAAGAAAGAAAACGGTATGCCCCTTGTTTCTCTTTGTGATTTCTGGAGAAATATGTGTAGTATTGAACTGTTAGTTCATACATCCCATGGAGGTGAGAATTCCTGATGCAGAAATCTTCATCCAGCTAAAAAGAAAGAAGCTAAACTTTGCTTTTCTTATGAATGGTACTTTTTGGAACAGGGTGTAAGAGTATTAAGTCTATACATCTATCCTATGATGAAATATACTAATCTTAAGTAAATGTGAGACTCTTCACAGTTGCATGGTTGTTCATCAATCACAGCTTATTGCAAGAAACAGTAATGTGAAGGAAACATATGCTTGATTGCTGGCAGGCTGTCTGCTCTGTCACCTGTAGTACATCAAGCTGACGTGTCCCAGGATTTCCAGAGAAGTTTGGGTATTGCAGTCCTGCACCAGCAGTTTCAATAAAAAAGAAGCACAAATGAACATTTTTTTAGATAGTTTGACATAATAATAGTTACCAAAATCTTTCAACAGATGGGTTTATTTCTGACACAGTAAGGTTTTGCATACACATAAAATAACCTGCAATTAATTCATTGTAATATCTTCATAGTTGTGGTTTTTTTTTTTTTTAGTCCCTAAACTCTCATTGATTTCAAAGTGATAGTTGCCACTGATTTTAGAGAGAATAGAATTTTTCATGTACTGTTCAAGAACTATGGCAAAGACAATCATTCCAGATCACAAAAATTGTTTGGATACATTAAGTTATAATAAAATTTTAAGAAACATTACTTATTGGCCACAAAATGAGAAAGAAAGTACTGAAAAAAACTGAAAACTTTATCTTTGGCTGAATCTCTGTCTTGATGAAATGAAAGAGACAAAACGCTCCTGAAAATTAAATCAGATAGCTAGCCATTTTACAGTCGTAATTCAATTTTGCTTAGGAAAACATTGCATTTTTCCCCCTGTTCTGTAAAGTGATCCTGCTCTTTCAACAGGTCCATATGCAACTCTAGAAACCTTCTTGAATGTAACTGAGCTTATTTTTACTTTGATGAATCTCTAAAACTAATATTTTTTTTTACTGAACTTATAATTTTACTTCCAAATATAACATGTTGTTAAGCTAGAAATGTACTAGTTATCCAATGCTCACATACATTTTGCATTTGGAAGTGATGTTTTTTCTTGGTTATATCTATTTCATTTAGCTTATTTTAATGTGTATAGGATTTATAATATGGATCTTAAAGCTAGTTTCATTTTTTTTTAATAGTCTAAAGTTAGATCAAAGCAAGCTGATCTGTTTGTCAGACTAACACTTTATATGTAGTATTTACATGAATTACCCAAGTGCATATTACAGCTACTTAAACTGTTCTCCAGGGGTTCAAGTATTGCTTTTCAAGTGTGGGAGAGATTTAGAAAACATTTTATACATTAAAATTTCCCTGAAATCCACTCAGTTACCTCTATTTCATTGCCTTATCTTTATAGAGTGATAGAAATACTATATCATCTGCTCATGTAAACCCTCAACAAGCCCTTAAAGATATGGTTCATTTTTATTGAGGGTTGTTTCAAATAATTGGGAAGGAAAAGAACTACTGTTATGAATACAATGTAAAATAATCATTCCAATTTCAGACACACACAGCTCTCTTGTATTTGATAGTATGTTTTCTGGATTCTTGTCCTACCTAAAAGAATGCTGTTGGGCCTGATTTTATATCCACATTTCCACCTAAATCCTGGTTAGTTGTGGAACATATGTTGATTATAATAGACAGACAAGATGCTTTTACTAAACCTGTGGCCTTTCCAAATGCCAAGTGTGTAGGAGAATAGAAAAAGATTTTTCAAATAATTTTGTCTTATGACCATTTTAAAAAAGCACGTAGCTTTGTGGTAATTTATGATAGTACATCTGCTGAGCTACAGGAGCTTGGAAAATCTATCCTGCTAATGGTGTCCTAAACTAAAGTTATTATGCATTCATTAAGTTGCAATAAATAGAAGAGCTAATGCATTAAAGTTAATAGGGCTGCTGGAGATATTTACAGTGAATAACAGTATGAATAGCTCTCAGAGAGATATGAATCTCACTGGGAAATCCATTTCAGTATAAAGCCTTTAAAATGTGTGTAGGTGCTCATGGCAGGCTTCTGTATCACTTTACAATGAACTCATTCTGGGTGCATTCATTACTTCTTAAAGCTATTTCCAAGATATATAATTACAGTATATAATTACAATATAAATTCATAGCTGATGGGTAGCGTCATTTCTATGACTTTTGAAAAGTCTAACTTCATATAGTATGTCTAAACTAAAAAAAGTGTTTTGATGATATGTGAAAAATTAGACAAAAAGAAAATGGTTAAGGATGTTCATATTTGGTAACAAAGCTGTAGACTGTAACTGCTGTAAGTAATTAATTGAAAATTGTAATAAAAACAAACTCCCAAATCATGTCATTAGAATTAATAAATGCTTTTAAGGTTCTCTTTCACACAAAGTATTGAAAAAGCATTCAACATTTACTTTCTCATCAATCTAAACAACAATTAATTGACAGCACTTAAATTCTCAGTTGTTTTGCAGAAAGTGTTCGCTAAGGACATATAGCACTTAATTAATGCTTGAGCATCAATCTTACTTGCCTAGCCAACTCTCTATATTAAGAAATCTCTTCTCATATGCATATATATCTTAATTTTGGTTCTGTGAATTTTCTCCTCTTTGTTTCTATGTATTGTTAACATTTCCATTATACTTTCAGTGTAAAACAATACCTGATGAATGAAGGATCCACCTTCTCCCCACTTTTCCACTCTTAAGCTTGATGACAGTATGGTTTACAGCACTATATATTTTTCTAGACTCTGTCCAAAAGAACCGAAATTTGGGGATTGAAGACAAGCAACCTATTTTTCAAGGTTAAAGTAGGTAGGACAATGTATGTAAAGGCTACTGGTATGGTACAACACACTGATAGACAAGAATACTGCTGCTAAGGAGAAAATTTATATGCAAGGGAAATAAAGCTGAAAATAACAGTAGGAAAGACAAATAGCTTGAGGACACTAGGCAAGATTGGATACTAGATAAGTGAATTTACTCACATATGGAAAATGAAGAATATGGGTGCAGTTACATTCATTAATTATATTCATATTCCAGGGTTTGCCTAAGGAATCACACATCTCTGTGATGGATCTTCTTTCTGTACCCATAAAATCAGTGTACCTATGTAATGTACAATTACATTACATAAGCCCCTATAAAATATCCTACAATTTAGACTACAAATGTTTGTTTCTTTTTGGTAGTATTGTATTATTCTTTTAATTATTATTTTCTGAAAGCAGATTTAAATATATATATATATTATAAAACAACACTAGCAAAGGATCTTTTAAAGCAAGGGTTGGATTGTTTGTTTGTTTTTCACATTTGCACTGCTCAGAAATACTGTCCAGCTGAGTACTCACTGGAAATACTAAGTACAAATTAAGATAAACAACACATCTATTAATAAAGCATAAAGAATTTTATACCCAAGAGATCTTGTCATGTGCTAATCACATTACTCTCAGCACCTTACCCACATCCCATTATAATGCTGATTGATGCTCACCTGAACATGAGCTAGCAGTGTGCCCAGGTGGCCAAAAAGGCCAATGGCATCCTGGCTTGTATCAGGAATAGTGTCGCAAGCAGGA
Organism: Cygnus atratus; assembly: GCF_013377495.2. Taxonomy (NCBI): domain Eukaryota; kingdom Metazoa; phylum Chordata; class Aves; order Anseriformes; family Anatidae; genus Cygnus; species Cygnus atratus. Next base: position 195,498,820 of record NC_066362.1, on the reverse strand, counting down.
CCAGGGAGGTGATCATTCCCCTGTACTCTGCTCTGTTGAGGCTGCACCCTGAGTACTGTGGTCAGATTTGGGCTTCTCACTACAAGAAAGACATCTAGGCCCTGGAACGTGTCCAGAGAAGGGCTACGAAGCTAGCGAAGGGCCTGGAACACAAGTGCTATGAGGAGTGGCTGAGGGAACTGGGGTTGTTTAGTCTGGAGAAGAGGTGGCTCAGCGCAGACCTTATTGCTCCCTGCAACTACCTGAAAGGAAATGGTGGGGAGCTGGGGATCAGCCTTTTCTCACAGGTAACTAGTGACAGGATTGGAATGGTCTCAAGTTGTGCCAGGGGAGGTTTAGGCTGGAAATCAGGAGATGTTTCTTCTCAGAAAGAGTAGTCAGGCATTGGAACAGATTGCTCAGGGAAGTGGTGGAGTCACCATCCCTGGGGGCGTTCAAGGAAAGGTTGCACTTGGCGCTTAGGGACACGTGGTTTAGTGTGTGCCATTGGTAGTAGGGTGATGGTTGGACCAGATGATCCTGAAGGTCTTTTCCAACCTTAATAATTCTATGATCACTCAAAATCTTGTTTTGCATTCAGAATCTTAAGGGCAAAAAGATACAGACCTTGTAAAACCAAGAATTGATTGTTCGTATAACTGAAATTTCAACAAAAATGATTAGCCTGCGTCTCATTGTTGTGAAAAAAGAGAGGAACAAAAATACAGAGAAGAATGTTATCGCAGAGAAGCACCCATTCTCTCATGTTGTTGATTCCCTGACCCATCTGAGTCCCACAGTTGCTGGTGTCATTCTGAGCAGTGTGCTAGAGTGAGTCACGAGTATCTTGCACTCCAGAATGGGTGCAAGGATGATGGTCTGTTTCTCCAGCTCTAAGATTCTAAGATGCTTGAGGCTTTCTTTTTCCTTTTTTTTTTTTTAATTTTTTTTCCCCTCCTGGTTTTTTTCTAACATACTTTTAGAATTGGAAGTCCATGACTTCATTTTTATCCACTTTTTTTTTTTTTTTCCCAGTTCGTAAGTCTGCATTTCTCTAACTGACTATTAATATGTCAGTTGTTTACAGCTCTGGGGTCTCTGATGTGATTCTGTGCTCCTTTTCTCATCAGCTTCTGCCAGCATTCCTTTGCAGTACATCCTCTGTCTCCATTTGGAGGTCTCTGTTACCATGGTGTATCTGTATTGCCCTACACTACACCATTATGCTAGGGTCATATATATTTCTTTCTACCCGGAATAAATACTTTTTTTTTTCTTGTGTGTGTGTATATATATATAAATATATATATATATCATTATACATAATTAAAGATAAACAAAAGGGAATCAAAAATTCCTTCTTCAGGTTGCAGATTGGTCAACTAAAATAAAACTACAGCCAGACCAAGAGAAGTTCTGAGAAAACCTGACAAGTTCAGTTCACATGGAGTAGGGTTCAGCTGTCAATTACTAGGGCTGTTCAGAAAACTCCATATAAAATAAGCTGAAAGACTAGAAATGGCATGAGATGACTTATTTTGGACCATCATCCATTGTCAGGTTGAAAGCAACTGCATGGACATTCTTCATACTGTGAAAGTTGGGCCCAAAGGATCTCAGAGAATATGCTGAATTAAACTATGAGGTTTGGAGCACATGTATTCAAAATCACTTGAAATATCTAGTGCTTTATCTTTTTGAAAAATAATAATTGAATTCAAGCTGTTTGGCTTAGACTGGGGAGATGTTTTATCTCATATCTCCAAATAGATGAATTTGAATTCTAGAATGACTTGTAGAAAAAGGAAACTGAAATGAAGAAACTGGTCTCATTTGAGGCCCTGTGTATTTGGAGTATGGATTCCTCACTGCAAAGAGTGGCAAATCAAATGAGTCTTGTATGTATTTTTAATTTCTACAATGTAAAGCTATTGACTTTGGTATTCCAGGTTCCTTTCATGGTATTTTCAGAGCATGATTCATCTTCTGCTTCAAGCTAAGATGAATTCTGTTCTAAAAATGCATATTTTTCTCCAGTTAAAATGAAGAGAACAAGTGGAGCTATCCCAGGTACATGATGACTATGCTATGGATATCTGAAAAAAAAAGGAAGGCAGTCTCACCTGGGAATTGAGTTAGTTCCAAGACCAAAAGACATGGAGTTTACTGTACGTTAAGGACCAGCCAGTATCTCTTCATAGCAGGGAAGGAAACATACATACTTAATTAAAAATAAATAAATAAATAAAATACTACCATCACAAAACAACAGGTTGCTGTCAAGCAGCTCACGCAAATAATTATCTCAAAATTAACTCATTTATAATAAGCAGGTTAGCTTTTAACTGAGCTAAGTTATTCTTTCTTTATTATTCTTTCTTTAAATTGAATTAATGTAGCCTATTTAAAAATCATATAAAGTAGAATGAATATTATAGTATGGATCAATTCCCTTAACATATTATGTGTATATAAAGCTCGTCTGTTTAAGGGAGTAGAAACTTATTCATAGAAATTCTCAAATTCCTCTGTCCCCTGACTAGAGGCTTGCAGCTGTCCTCTCTTGTATCTCTGGCACCTCAGAATTCATAATTTGGAGAGTCCAGAAAATTTCTCTTTAGGACAAGTCAAATATCCTTTCCTTCTTTGGTCCCAGCAGGATCTAGCACTTTCTCTGTGAGTCCAAACTGAGGTCTGCTAAATGTGAAGGTAGTCATGGTTCCCTACAGTGCATGCCTCTGAGAACATTAGCCTGGATATGCCAAATATCTGTCCTCTCTGCTACACACTTTGGATGCAATTAATTCCTAAGTTTAGATGAGCAATGCTCAACAGAATAAAATTAGTTAATTACAGCAATATGTCCCTCTCCCATTAGTGGGGTTCAGTATAAAATTGGTGCTATTGTGATTAGCCACAAGTCTGTGAGCCAGAGTTGACCCAGCTGATGGTTACAGGAATACAGCACCCCTGGGACATCCAACCCAGCAGGTGTAGGAAGAAGTTTCTCACACCTGTTTTGTGTTTTTTTTTTTTTGGTGGTGGTGGGTTTTTTTGTCTATTTTATTTTATTTTATTTTATTTTTGAATTCTTTGTTCCCTTGCTAATAAACAACTAGATGCATTTTTATTAAAAAAAAAAAAAAAAGTAATGGTTCTGACAGAGTGCAGTGATAGGTGTTCTGATTATGGAAGTTACCCATATTAGTGCCCAGCAGGAATTCAAACTCCAGTGAAGTGACCTTTATATTTTTCTTTCCCTTTTAAATTTAGCTTTAGTCAGAGAGCAAGTATTGTATGTAGAGTAACTGATTTCCCTGTCTCTTGTAGATTTGTTTCACAAACTTAGCATGGCATTTGAGTTAAATCTATTTAGTTTCTGTCTTTTCTGTTCCAGTTGTATGCAAAACATCCTTATTAATCTATTACTCTTTCTGGTGTTTTTCTGATATTTTTTTTTCCATCCAAGCATGCTTTGAACTAATGGAGGATTTTTTTTTTTTATTGATGTTAATCTTAAAATCTTCACTGGTATGTAACACCACACTTCCATTCCTCCCTTATTATTTGTTCTATAAGAAACACCTGAAGCAAGTATTACAAATTCATTGAATCCTCAGGAGCCAGGCATGTTTCAAATGAATTACCTGCACTATCATAATTTTCTATAGCTTGTTAATTTTAATTCAAATAATTTCCTCTCTTTTACCCTGACACAGAAAGTTCCAAAATTCCCATAGTTTCAAAGAAATTTTAGCCAATTTCACTTGCATAAGAAGTCAGCAGCAGTTTTGGAAGTATCTGCCTGTGTGTGCATGCATGCATATGTGAGTGAAGGTGTCATAAATACGGGGAAAAAAAGAAGCTGGGAGTATGAATATCATTATGTTACAAGCTTAACATATGACTTATATGGTGAAGACTTGTGATAATTCTCATGGCAGCAATATTGCTAGATTAATTTAATATTTTTTATTTTTTTATTATTGTTATTAATTCAGTAAAGGCATGTAGAGAGAAAAGAGAGGAAATGTTGCCCTACTGCATTTGGATGTTCTCAGGTTTATACAGTGCACAGGAAAATACAACTGTTGAAAGACTAGCAGTAATAAAATGTTTATAACCAAACATTTAGAATTTTATTACAGATACCTACCACGAAGCTTAATGAAGCGGGGGGAGGGGACTGTGACTTGTTAGCAGGGCTGTTAGCAGCAAGAGACTTAATGGCACTGGGAAACATTATCTAATGAGACACCCACATTACCGACTTTCAATGAAATTCGTCATCTCTTTCAAACCTGTGAAATCTCTAACACTAAGTTCCTGAATTTTGTTGTGAAGAAAGCAGTCAGAGAAAGAGTGCTTCTAAAACTTTGTGATAACATAGAGGAATTCATGGCTAGTGTGAGGATAGAAGGCAGCTTGCTTACTGTGATCAGGGTCATGGCAAAGTTCTTGATTCAAAGTTCTTGAAAAAGAAGTGAAGAACAACAAAATAAAAACACTGAACTTCAGTACAGCATTCTTCTGTAATTTCACAATTGTGTATGTATATAAGTGTTAAAAGAAGGAACAAAATTATAGTTTGAAAGTCACCAGATAGGAAAAGCGACAACATATTGCACTGTGAAATCTTAAATAATTAATGTGTTTTTTCATTCAAAAGAAAAATGAGAGGTTTCAGGAGATGGCAAGTAACTAACACTAGACACAAGAAAATAACAGGAAACAAGTGAAAGAAATAAGTTTAAAAAAAAAAAAGTTGGAAAGTATCTTTTGCTTATCATTAGACATCCGTGTATGGCCACTGTTGGAGTTACTGGGTTAAACTGACCTTTGGCCTATCCGAGTATGGTCATTCCTCTGATGAAGTGAATGCACCAGAGGTGCAGGAGTCTTTCAGAAAGAACAGGAAGTTACAAAGGATAAGAAGCCAAGCCAGGTTAATTGCTGTTGCACATGAGGAAGCAGACAGACTTAGAGCACAATGTGTAGGCAGCAATGCTCTTTCTTAGGTGGGAAGTAAACCTTTTTTTCCAATGAAAGGGCTCTGCCTGGAGTATAGTGATGTGCTCAGCTGAAAGGGATCACAAAACAACAAAGGCAAAAGCAAACAAACAACAAAACAAAAACAAAAAACAAGCATATGAAGAATGATAGAAAGATTGCTTATTCAAAAGCTGATATAATTGGGAAGGGTAGAGCAGTTGAGCTTGGCTGTTCTTTCTTACTAAGTAACTAAAAGGTAATTACAAACAGGAAATCAAATAAAATGTCCACTGAAAACAACATGAAAATCAGAGGATTAAACTGCAACTGAAGAGATTTAGAATAGATATTAAGGAAAAGTTTATAATTTTATATGGACACTTGAACATCATAAAAATTGCTGTGGAACATAGAGGAATATTCATCATTGGTGCCAAACACTGTCAGGAATGGTTAGATGCAGTTGATATTATTGCAGGGGTGGTGAACTAGTCTAGATGAATCATAGAGCTCCCCCCAAGCCTTTTTTTCTGTTTTTCTACATCTTCTTTTGAGGTAACTCCTTATGTTTTGATGATATAAAGGGGACTGTACAAAATTACTGTACCTCTACAGTATAAAGAAATACAGTATATTTAAGTTGACAAGACAATGCTACATAAATTATACAGAAATTATACTATATGCAGATAGTATCATTTAATTTTATGTAATTCTCTGATGAGAAAAAATACAAGCAACAAGCTACCAAGATTATCTGATGTTATGAATCAGTATGCTATTGTCTTTATAGGTACTAATACTCACAGAAATCTAGTCCTAACTAGTTTTTCAGTAAACTTTACATAGCTGTCCAAGTAACATCTGAAGAGAGGTAGCTATTCTATAGTTTCAGTGTAATTATTGCTAATAAAAGGTGGAAGACACAAGACTGTTCTGGAAAAAAAAAAAAAAAAAAAACTTTAAAAAGTAATCTACCACATGTGGAATGGATCCAAATACTACTTGACATGGGTTTATTGTTTTACTAGAATGTGTATGTGGACATTTAAAAGGTACTTAATAGAAACTTTATTTTTCTATTAACGATGCAGTTGCAGTTTTATTATCTATGTCCTACCTTTTTTGGGGAAAACAACAACAATCTACCTTCTAGTGGACTGCTAAAGCGGAAAACATAGTTATTTAATTTCTCAGACACTGAATACAGTTAATTCTTGAGTCCAAAATCCAAAACAAAGCTAAAGGAATGGGTCAAATGGATGAGATTTTTCACCCTTGCTAAATGAAAGAGAAAGTAATTATATTATCCTTTAGTGCTATTTTTAAGCATAACTTAAAAATCAAACAGCCACAGAGAAAAAGAAACCTCCATACAAAATCCTACAAGTCAAAAACAAAAACAAACAAACAAACAAACAAAAACATTATAGTAATAAAACAAGACAAAGTTAATAAAATGGAAGTCTCACTTACTCTTCCATTTTCATTAATAATAGAATGAGTAACCTCTTTCTTTTCTAATTTCACATTACGTTCTTGAGAAACCAGAACTATTATATTTAATACATGTTGTAATTCATCTTCATCATGTAATTAAGCATTTGGCTCTATGAATTAAACAGTAATTACAGATAAGAGAAAGCATAACCCGTGTAATTTCGTTATGAATGAACTCTGTGTATCTTGTTTGTAGTTACCCTCAATGTAGTATAAAAGAATTCCATAAGAATATCAAAACAAAGATATCTTGCAGAATTCAAAAACAGAAACAGGGTGGTTTTTTTTTGTTGTTGTTGTTGTTTTCAAAATATATTAAGTCCTGAAGTATCAACTTTATTTTAAATAGTCTTCTTTATATCTAGTATGCTTTCTCCAAAATTTAAAATAAATCTGTGTTTGCATATATGTTCTTCTGAACATACACATATGTATGAACATACACATACACATTATATAGATGGAAGATTTTTTTCCCATCATTAAATATCAATTTTATCTTAAAGAAAAGAGAGCTTGATCATTTATATCACTTGAGAGAGGAATGGGTGGGAGAAAAGATTTGATTTAGACATAAGACGTAAAAGCAGACACTTTTTGCCACTGTTTCATCATTCTTTTTGCATTGTCTCATGCAAGTCCTTATGTCAGCAGTATAAAAAGCCATAATTAGGGAGACATCCCCATTTTATTCCCATATTACTTCATGGACAACATATCCACCTTCATTATTCAAATCACATAATGGTTGTATTTGCATAGGATTATTTTGACTTTACAGAAACTGGTTTTACATTCAGGTAGTTTCAAAGACAGTGTTTTGTTATGGTCATCATTAAGAATACAAGATTCAGATTTGATATGCATGGAGAAATACAAATAAGCAATAGACTCCTTGGGAAAGTGGTCATGCTTAAGAATATTTCTGCATTTCCTTTAAAATTTTGTGCAGATATCTTCATCAGTTTTATCTGCATGGAAAGAAGAAATCTCAACACTTTTAAGGGAAAAAAAAATATTATTTACTGTTAAGAAGTTTATTATAGAAGATGCCTGTAATCATTACTTGCATACTAAGGACCACAGACCTACTGAGGTACTGCTGAGAACTTTCTAATGTTTTTTTAGATCAGTGGCTGTCGTCATGAAAAATAAGATTTTAAATTAGCCTATTCAGAATGTTTAATTTATTTCATTAATTGCACATTTTTGTATACACAGAATAATTTGGAATATAATATCTTTCTACTACAACAAAAAAACCTGCAAAACCCAGGTACAATTTAAACTCTGTTTGACTGAAAATATAAAACCCCGACAATATTATGATGAACTTCTATAGAATGACTAGAAATAAGGCAATAAATATAAATGGATGTGAAAGATAACTCATTTAATCTTGCAGATCTAAAGCCTACATTAACATCAGTCAGATTTTTGAGTAATATTATTAAGGAATGAAATGCATACCAAATTATTTTTCATTGTTTAAACATTGTAATGTGAGTGGAATGCTTGTGAACTGTAAGAGCGGTTTCACTGGCTGAAATTTCATGGCATAGTAATATTATAGTCTACATTTTTCTTATTTCTCACATACAATTTGCAAACTTGACTGATTTTTCAAAGTAGACAGCAAATCTTCACTGAAGCTAAAATGCATTTTAAGTGTCTGTATGTGATTTACTGATGGGAGAACTCTTCACTTTTAATTCCAGCTTTAGAGTATTTTGGTGATCTATTAAAAATAATAATAATAATAATAATAACCTGTCTCTGAAAATTTTACTCCTAAATTGCTGAAATATATCTGACAATCCTGTCCTTTAATGGAAAGCAATGATGTATGTGACAAAATTATTTTTACTGACCTTTTTAATAGAAGCTGAAAGCAAACACTTACATGGGATGTTAGAATCTACCTTAACAGTAGAGAAGCTCTTACTTTAATTAAAAGACTCGTGCACATACGTTGACTTTCTTCAAGTCAAGACCTTAATTGAAAGTCTACATTTCTCAGGTCTTCTGAGAATTCAGTAAGAAAACGTAGATAGATATTAAATCCTAATCCTAGAATAAACACATGTATACAGAATACTTTGCTGTCAAAGGTCAAAAGAATCAATGTTTTGTGTAATGGGATTTCACATAGGGCACAAAGGATTTTTTATCCAAGTTAGTAGTATTAAAGTTTGTACTGATTCTACTGCATCCTTCACTTCCCTGCCCTGCCCTGCCCTGCCCTGCCCTGCCCTGCCCTGCCCTTGCCCTTGCCCTTGCCCTTCCCTTGCCCTTCCCTTGCCCTTCCCTTGCCCTTCCCTTGCCCTTGCCCTGCCCTTGCCCTGCCCTTGCCCTTGCCCTTGCCCTTCTCTTCTCTTCTCTTCTCTTCTCTTCTCTTCTCTTCTCTTCTCTTCTCTTCTCTTCTCTTCTCTTC